>NC_066547.1:8772268-8809768 GCF_024679095.1 Eriocheir sinensis
CTGCCAATCCACATCCTCTTTACGACTAACACTATTACGCACCTCCACCATTGCCACCACCACCACCACCACCACCAGCATTCCGCTAGCCCTAAACAACCTCTCATCACCACCGCTAATGGCCTCCCCTCCCTGCTTCCCTTCACCTCACCTTCCTGTCCGTCCTCCCTTCCTTCAACCCTTCACCTCCCTTCCTCTCTCCTCTTCACTCTGCCCCCCCCCCCCCCCTGTCCCCTCCCCCTCACCTGCCCTTCGTCCGCCGCTTCACCTCCTTAAAACATGTAAACTATTGACCGGTTCGCCTTTTATAGACTTCCGATGGTTTGTGTTAACGTTTTTTAGCACGAAGTATCACGGAAAAGGAGAAAAATGTTTGTTTATATTTTTTTATTGGAAAAGAAGAAAAGAAGGAGAGAAGAAAAGTATAGGTTTACGTTTAGATTTTTATAGGAAAAGGAAAAGAAGAAAAGAAAAAACTATAGATTTGTGTTCATATTATTATAAAAGAAAAGAAGAAAAGAAAAAAATATAGGTTTGTTTATATTATTATTAGAAAAGAAAAGAAGAAAAAAATGTAGGTTTGGAAAAGAAGAAAAGAGAAAGAAAATATAAGTTTGTGTTTAGATTCTTCAGCAGTCACAGAAAAGGAGAAAAAATAGGTTTGTTTAGATGTTATTGCACAGTATTACAAAAAAAAGCAGAAAAAAATGTGTGTAAATTTTTAGCGACGAGTATCACAGAAAAGAAAAATATGTACAAAACGTTTTAGGAATATTTATCAAACGAAAGTATTAGTGCAGAGTAATGAAGGTTTTTGTTTAGACTTTTAGCGTGGAGAATATCACAGAAAAGAAGAAAGTAAATTGTATACTCCACTTCAGGTATATTTAGCACGCGAAGGTGTATTGAAAGTATTGAAAGGTTGTAAGTATAGAGAGGTAAATAAAAGAAGATATAAAAACATGTTCGGTATGAAAGGTTATATATTCTTGGCTCATGAAGATGTTACAAGTTAAAGGTTATGTGTATACACGTAGAAATGAATAAATAAAACTTTGGGTATAAAATCTATATATAAAAAAAAAACAAGTACTTGCCATAAGGATATAATATACTATTGATCTTGATGATAAAAAGTAGCAATTAAGACGCACAAACGTACCTACCACTCTCCGCACACACACACACACACACACACACACACACACACACACACACATACATCAAGGAGAGGCTGACTGACCAGTATTGTCCATTCTTCAAACAACAACACCCCCAGCAGCAGCCCAGCAATAAAAATAAAAAAAACATGGGGCCGCCAGACCAGGTGTAAAGGAGTGCTCAGGTAGACGCCCTTCAAACACACACACACACACACACACACACACACACACACACACGCACACACACACACACACACACACACACACACACACACACACACACACACACACACACCTGAGAGGACAAGGCAGACAGACAGACTACTTTTGGCGATCCTTCATCATATAAACATTGCACCAACACACACTAATAGGGACGGATGAATCTTTAAAGTCATGGTAGTAGTAGTAGTAGTAGTAGTAGTAGTAGTAGTAGTAGTAGTAGTAGTAGTAGTAGTAATAATAGAAGTAGAGGCAGTACCACAGTAAGAAAAACACAATCACCACCATCACCATCAATACTACTACTACTACTACTACTACTACTACTACTAATAATAATAATAATAATAATAATAATAATAATAATAATAATAATAATAATAATGCCAGTAATGACGGCAGGTTTTCCCATAATGTCCATATATGTACACCTGGGCACTGCAGACTTCCCAGGTGAGCACAAGAAAGGCAAGACAGGACGCACAACACACCCACACCCACACTTCTACCCACACAAAGAGAGAGAGAGAGAGAGAGAGAGAGAGAGAGAGAGAGAGAGAGAGAGAGAGAGAGAGAGAGAGAGAGAGAGAGAGAATAAAAGAGAGACGTGGTATCAAGGTCAACTCCCTCTCTCACATAACCGGACCAGCCTGTGACACACACACACACACACACACACACACACACACACACACTAAAATTCATCCCACACACCATCCCCACTTCCTTGTAAAGCACACACACACACACACACACACACCATACAGAAAAAAATGGATGAAGAGTCGAGTTCTATATTAATCTGCCCAACATAATACTTGGATGACATCACCAGAGTAACCGGAGAGAGAGAGAGAGAGAGAGAGAGAGAGAGAGAGAGAGAGAGAGAGAGAGAGAGACCAACAATACACAAGACTTCACTCTCTCCGAAAACGAGTCGGGTCACGAGGGTACGGAAGAGGAGGAGGAGGAGATGCTGGAAATTACGAAGAAAATGAGGAAAAAATGTGGAAAGAGAAGAAAAAGGACAAAACACAATAGCAATAAGAGGAAGAAGGAGAAAAAGAAGAAGGAGACGAGGAGGAGGAGGAGGAGGAGGAGGAGATGCTGAAAATTACCAAGAAAATGAGGAAAAAATATGAAAAGAAAAAGGAGAAAAACAATACCAAAAAGAGGAAGAAGATAAGGAAGAGGAAGAAAAAGAAGATAACGAAGAAGAAGAGGAAAGAGAAAAAAATTATAAAGATGACCATGATTATACGAAATGAAGACGAATATGACGTAGGAAAACAATACAAGATGAAGAAGATGAAGATGAATAAGAGGAGGAGGAGGAGGAGGAGGAGGAGGAATAGAAATAAGAATGACGTCACACACACACACACACACACACACACACACACACACACACACACCTGAGAGACTGGACAGGTATATATAAGGTGATGTTTCGTTGCCTAGCCTACCAAGAGGAGAAGCAAGGACAGGTGTGTGGGATTTTAATTAATATACCTGTCCTTTCCCTCTCTATCTGTCTCTACCTATCTATCTATCTATTTATCTATCTATGTTTCTCGTCCCTCCTTGTATATGTGAAATATCGTGAAATTATGTATAGCTAATGACTTTAATTTTAGTGGATGTTTATATCTTTTTATTCTTGCTTTTCTTATTCTTTTTTTTATCCTCCTCTTCTACAGTCTTATATATATTTTTTTTTCATACTCGTCCTTTCCTATTATTATTTTCTTCTGCTTTTCTTTTATTTCTCCGTGGTTTTTTTCTCTTCCTCTTTCTCTACAGTCTTATTTTTCATCCTAGTCTTTTTAATTTTTTTTTTCTTCCTCGTTTCTTTTTCTTTCTCCTCTTCCTCTTCTACTGTCTTTATCATTTTTCGTCTTCGTCTTTTTTATTCTATTTTTCTTGTCTCTTCTTGCTTTTATTTTCTCCTCCACAGTTTTATAATTTTTCATCCTCGTATTTTTTTCTATTTTTTTCTTACTTGTTTCTTTCCTTTTTCTCCTTCCTTTTCCTTGTGCTTCTGCGGGTCTTTAATTCCGTACTGGTTGTTGTTGTTGTTGTTGTTGTTGTTTGTTTTTACAGTATAATAAGCAGCTCAAGGGCAAAAGTAAATGAGAACAAAAATATCCCGCTAATCACTGCTCCTATTTACCCTTAACTGTTTCCTCTGATCAGTAAATAAATAAATACATAAATAAATAAATAACGGCGTGTGATGATAAACCAGAATTATGAGGCCGTCGGTTTGTTCATTCTCTCTCTTAGTGAAATATATAAGCGGTTTTATGACTAATTTATTCAGTCTGACGATACATTAATCCCTCGTCTCATCATAATACCTTTTTCATTACTATTATTATTATTACTGTGAGCATTATTCATTTTTATCATTACGGGAAATTATATTGCGAAGTGATAATTATGTTTTCAGTGGGTAAAAATATGTATAATTGTTTTTTTTTTCGTGTAATTACGTTTCACCTTTTAATTATATTTTATACTTAATACTCTAAGCTATAATTCCTTTCATCATTCAATCCATTAATGTATGTATATGTGTGTATATGTATGAATGTTAGTATGTATTGATGTTTTATGCACGTAGTATGTATGAATGCATCTATGAATATATGTATCCATGTGTGACTGTGAATGTATGCAGATGTATGTATGTATATATGAATGTATGTATGTATGTTTGTAGCCTATATTTTGGAGAACGGCTCGTCATTGTGGTAATTTCACTGGTGGTGGTGGTGGTGGTGGAGTGGGGTGGAGTAGAGTGGAGGAGAGGAGAGAGGAGGTAGTGGATGAGGAGAGAGGGAAGGGGGAGAGGAGAGGGAGTGTGGGAAAATGGCAGCGAGTTTGTGGAATAAGAGGGGAGAGGAAGATGGGGGTGTTGAATGGGAGGAGGAGGAGGAGGAGGAGGAGGAGGCATAAGAGTAGTTGTGAAGGTGGTTTGGTAACACTGCTGCCCCCCATACAGACCCTCCCTCCCTCTTTTCTCTTTCTCCTGGGTCACTGGCCTCTGTCCCCTCCGCGGTCCCTTCCTTCCTTCCTGAACACACACACACACACACACACACACACACACACACACACACACACGGGAAAAGGAATATGTAGCTATCTTGTTGCTTCTCTTCTTTTTCTCCTCCTCCTCCTCCTCTACCTTCTTTAAATTTCATCTTCGTCTTTTTATTGATTTTTCTCTCGTTTCTTCTTTTTTTCCTTTTTCTTTGATCGTCTACATTAATCTTCTTGTTATTTTTGTTCTTTATCTTTATCTCTTCCTCTTCATCTACCTCCAATTTCTTTTTCTTCTTCAGTAGTCCTTCCACGTCCCTCCCTCAGTGGTGATTCAACCCTTTTATTGTTTTTTTATTAGTATTTATCAACCTTTCTTTCATCTAATATTCCCCGTCCACTTATTTTCCATAAACCTCAAGACTAGCGGGAACCACTGTAGTAACATCCCTTTGTTTTGTTTAAATAAGGTTTTGGCATCCTTACATCTGTGTTTTATTTAAATGTCACTTTGCTTAAGGTCGTTGATTGTGTTTACGATAATGTGTTGGCGTCTTCGTGGCTATAAACGATGAGAAGCTGAATGTTTTACTGTCCTAGTGACTGGTTAGCTCATCCAACATCATATTGCAAAAAGGCTAAGTACATTTCCTACTTATTTATAACTTTGTGGTACTTTTGAGCAAATCATTTAAATTACCAACAAAGTTTCAACTCGTTTTTTATTTCCTTGGAGTAAATTAGACATGCCAAGAAAACACTGAATATAAAGAATTTCCCAGGACAGCTGCTCCATTTATATAAGAAGACAGAGGAACGTGCCAGAAGTCAAATTAGTTTCTCTTCATTTTTCCATCTAACTAATAAAAAGTACACTATTTATACCTCATATTATACCATGATACAATGACTTAATTACTTATATTTTCGATGCATTTTCCGTCAACAAAAAACGACTACACTATAATCGATCACATTGGTATTTAAAACCCTGTTGGCTATTTTCGTTTTGGCTCACTAAGAGTTAAGCGCATGCACCCCATTCAACTAAGAAACACGACTAACTATTTTGGCCGCCTACTATTATTATTATATACTTAACGTGACGCAAAGGAACTATTTACGCACTATTTCATCACCATCACCACCACCAACCACCACCACCATCACCACTACTACTAACCACCAACACCACTTCCACAATTCTTACTACCAATACCACCACCATTCCTACCACCATCCCTACCACAACCACCACCACCCACCAATACCAACCACAATTACGAAGTGTATGAGTGTGAGTGCGTGTGTGCGTGTGTGTGTGTCTATCTTTGCCCCCACCCTTCATCATCCTAAAACGGGGACTTTCTCGCTATTTTCGCTCCTTCCAACTTTACAAACTTGCGTACCCTGGCGCGGCCGTTCTGAAGAGTGCCAGAAGATGGGGGTGCGAGGGAGGGAGAGAGAAAGGAAAAAAATAATAGGGGGAAGGTGAGTCAAGTAAAGAGGGGAAAAAAAGAGCAGAGGGGGGGAGAAGGGGGAGGTAGGAATCGCCAGAGAGAGGGTGAGAGAAAGGAAAAAAGAGAGTAGAGGGGAAGGAAGAAGAGACGGAGAGTGAGTGGTACGAAGGGAGAGAAAGAAAAGGGGAAGGGAGGGAATGTGATACGCAAGAAGGATATATGAGGGAGAGGGAGAAAAGAAAAATACAGGAGGAAAAGAGAGTAGTGGGAGTGAGGTAAGAGAAGCTAGGAAGGAGAAAAGGAGAGGGGGTATGAAGGGAGAGAGAGAAAGTGAGAGAGAGAGAGAGGGGAAGAAGAGAAGGAAAGTGAGTAGCGAGAAGGAGAAAAGAAAAACAAGTAAGAAGGGAGAAGATAGGAAAAGTGTGAGAAGGACGAACAGAGAGAGGGAGAGAAAGAAAGGTGAAGAAGGGAAGGAAACCGAGAAAGACGAGGAGGAAAGGAGATATGACAGGGAAAGCGAAGGGGATGAAGGAAGGAGCGAAGGGAGGGGGGATAAGTGGAGTGCCAAAAAGGGGTGAAGGGAATGCCAAGGGTAGGAAGTTAATGGGATGTGTCAAGGCCGTAGAGTAGCCATAAGGGAGGAAGGTAAGTAAGGGTGCCAGGTAAGTTAGAGTGCCAACGAGATTTAATGCCAAAGTGTCTGAGTGAAGGAAAAAAGTTGAGAGGTTAATAAGAACACAGATTTAAGGAGTGCCAGAGTTTGAGTCAATACCTATAGGGTGAAAATAAAAATAAGGGTGCCAACAGAATCGAATGCCAAAGTGCCAGAGTGGGAGATAAAAAAGATGAGGTTAATAAGAACACAGATTTAAGGAGTGCCAGAGTTTGAGTCAATACCTATAGGGTGAAAATAAAAATAAGGGTGCCAACAGAATCTAATGCCAAAGTGCCAGATTGGAGGATAAAAAAGATGAGGTTAATAAGGACACAGATTTAAGGAGTGCCAGAGTTTGAGTCAATACCTATAGGGTGAAAATAAAAATAAGGGTGCCAACAGAATCGAATGCCAAAGTGCCAGAGTGGGGGATAAAAAAGATGAGGTTAATAAGGACACAGACTTAAGGAGTGCCAGAGTTTATTTGGAGTTAATACCTGTGGAGTGAGTAAAAAATGAAGGGTTACCTGGGTGTGGGTGGGAGGGGGGGAGAGGGTGTCATTGTATACAAATAAGGTGCCAGATAAACAATAACCACACCAGAACAGTTAACGAACCTACACCATACAACTGTACACTCCTACTGTCTTTCCTTCTCCCCGACCTGTACCTCACAATCAACCCACTTCCTCTTCTTACTATACCCGTGATGGGGGTGCGAGGGAGGGAGAGAAAGAAAAAAATAATGGAGGGAAGGCGAGTGAAGAAAGGATGAAAATAATAAGGAAAAGAGGGGACGAAGAGGTAGAAAATGACAGGAAGGAAGAAAGGAGAGGGAGACGGGGAGAGACAGACAGAGTTAGGAAGCAAAGAGTGCCAAGGGAAGATACCACTGTGATGTGTCAGAAGAGGTTGACTGCAAGGGAGGTAAAAAGTAACCCATAAATATTTGAAGCTGAAAAAAAAAGGAATGCAAGGAGCAGTAGGAGAGATTAATTAATGAACGGAGTGGAGTGGAGTGGAGAGGAAAGAGAAAGAGGAAATAGACGGAGAGAGGGAAAAAGTAAGAAAACAGGGGTAGGAAGGTAATGGGTTGTGTCAGAGGTGTGGTCATAAGGGAGGAAGATGAGAAAGGGTGCCAAGAGAGCGGTAACAGGAATGAAGGAAAAGTTGACATAGCAAGACATAAAAAAAGGCACAAGAAATTAATGTGTTATGGGTCGAAAGAGACAGGCGAGGCATACAAAAAAATAGACGGAAGTGGATGTGGGGTGAAAAACAGAGAAAGAGGAAGAGGAGGAGGAGGAGGAAGTGTGACAGAAAACCATGTGAGAGACGAAGGGAGATATCAGGAGTGGAGGACAAGGGTGAGTGCTAAGAGGAAGGGGTAATGGATGGAGGTCAGGGATGGCAGGGTTATGAGGTGGTAAAGGTCAGAGAGGGAGGGTGTCAGGGAGGAGTCAGGTGGAGGAAGGAGGGAGTCAGGGAGGAGGGTCAGGGAGGAGAGTCAGGGAGGAAGAAGTCAGGGAGAGGAAGGTGTCAGGGAGGGAGTCAGGGAGGAAGAATTCAGGGAGAGGAAGGAATCAGGAATCATGTCTCATTTTCTTTAATTTCCTATATCTACATTATTCACTTTTTACAACATTTTTACCTTCTATCCACTCCTAAATTAAGAGAATGGGATAAGCGAAGGGTGAAAAGGGAGGAGGAAAATGAAAAAAAAAGGAGGAATGGGAAGAACTTTAGTTGGGGGGGTAGGAGGAAGGGGAGGTAAGGAAGAGTAATAAGATGTTGAACCTTCACTTTCTGCTCATCTATATTTTTCCCTTTTTTTTCCTATTCCTTATTTTCCTCCCCTCACTTCGTTCATCAAACTCTCCTACTCCTTGGATTTTTTTTTTTTCAGCTTCATATATTTACGAGTCACTTTTTGTTATCTTCTATTATTTATTATTCCTCTCCTTCCTTTACACACATTTCTTAATCATTTCCTTCCTCCTGTTACTCATATTCTCTAAGTCTTTCCCTCCTCCTTCCTTTAATAATTCTCTCTCTCTCCACTTTTCCTCCTTCTTCCCGTTCTTTCTTTTCCCTAATTCCTTCTGATTCTTCTTGCCTCTCTCTCCTTCCTTCTCTTCCCCCTAATCCCCGTTTCTCCTCCTCTTCCTCTCTTCCCTCCTCCGGTTCTCTCCATAATCTTACGCCATTATTTGACATTTCTCTCCACTATTGTCTCCTCCTTTTTTATCATTATTTTTTCTTTCGTTCTCTTTCCTTAATGTCCTTTTAAATGATACGTGACGAGGGGGGAAGGGGGGGGGGAGAGAGAGAGAGAGAGAGAGAGAGAGAGAGAGAGAGAGAGAGAGAGAGAGAGAGAGAGAGAGAGAGAGAGAGAGAGAGAGAGAGAGAGAGAGAGAGAGAGAGAGAGAGAGAGAGAGAGAGAGAGAGAGAGAGAGAGTGTAGTTTCGGTATAGTTTCGGTGTTGAATTTATAATGAAGGTGAACCGGACCCGACTTTTTCTTTCTTTTTAGAAGTATACGTTGAAAAAGGGTGAAGAAAAAAAAAGACCAGGAAATAGATTAAAGTTTTTTTTTTCTAAACCAAGTTATGTGCTAGTAATTAAAATCTCTCTCTCTCTCGGATACTGACCATAATAAGTGATACGAGAATGCGAGAGAGAGAGAGAGAGAGAGAGAGAGAGAGAGAGAGAGAGAGAGAGTAAATGTGATGCATAAAGAGAGAAAATACATGGGAATAAAAGGTTAACAGGGAGGCGAAAGAGAAAGGGAGGAAGGGAGAAAGTGAGAGGAGGGAGAAGGTGAGAGGGAGAGGGAGTGAGGAAAAAAAATAAGAGAAAACGTAGATAACAAGAATGGCACAAGAAAAGGGCGGGGACGAATGAATGGAGGAAAGAAGGGAGAGAGAGAGGGAAAAAAAGGGAGGGAAGGCTGAGTGAAGTGAGGAAAGGAGAGTAGAGAAGGAGGAAGGAGGAGGAGGTAAGAAACGCTATAGAAAGGAAGGTGTGAGAGAAAGGGAGGAACAGGAGAAGGAAGGGAGAGAACGAAAGAATGGAAAATGAGAAGCAAAAAGGAAAGATCTGCATGAGGGAGAGGGAGAAATAGAAGGACAAAGGGAGAGAAAGAAAGAGAGAGGAGGGAAAGTGGAAGACGAGTAGGAAAGGAGATATGAGGGAGAGGGAGAAAAGAAAACAAGGAAGAAAGGGAGAAGGTATTAAGGCAGGTGAGAGAGGGAGGAACAGAAGAACAGAGGGAGAGAAGGGATGGAGAGTGAGAGGAGACAGGGAGTAAAAGATGTGAGGGAAAGGGAGAGAAAAACAAGGAGGGGAGAAATTATTAAGGCAGGTAAAAGAGAGAGGAACAGAAGAACAGAGGGAGAGAAAGAACGGGGAAGGGAAAGAAAGAAAAAACGAGGAGAGGAGGATTGAGGGAGAGGGAGAAAAGAAAAACAAGGAAGAAGGGAGAAGCTATGAAGGTGTGAGAGGGAGGGAGGGGGGGAGGGAGGGAGATAAATAAGTAGAGGTTAGTGAGGGGAGGTAAGGGAGGAAGAGGAAGGGAGAGGGAGGTAAGAAAAACAAGGAGGGAGAGGGAGACGTTGTGAAGGAAGGTGTGAAAGGGAGGAGGAAGGGAGGAAGGGAGGAAGAGGCAAACACACCTTCCTTGTAACCATGAAGAGGAGGAGGAGGAGGAGGATAGTAGTGACTTGTCTACCTTTCTGAGGAGGAGAAGAGGAAGATGGTGATGAAGATGATGAAGTATAGAAGAAGAAGAAGAAGAACAAGAAGAACAAGAACAAGAAGAAGAAAAAGAAGAAGAAGAAGAAAAGATGAAGAAGAAAAAGATAAAGAAGAAAAAGAAGAAAAAGATGAAGAAAATGAGAGAGAGAGAGAGAGAGAGAGAGAGAGAGAGAGAGAGAGAGAGAGAGAGAGAGAGAGAGAGAGAGAGAGAGAGAGAGAGATTTTCACAGTGGCACGATTGTTATGAATGGTGGCATGGAGAGAGAGAGATAAGGTGTGAGCTGGAGATAAGAGTGCTTAGAGTGTGTTATCTTTCCTCCACCTCCTCCTCCACCAGGGTTAGCATGTGGATCTTCCCTGATAATAACTCCATCTCGTCTTTTTTTCCTTCAATAGTTATATCTGTTACTCTCACGCTTCCTCTCTTTTTTTTCTTTTTTTTTTATCCTTGACACTCATATCTACTCTCTGCTGGTCATTACTCGTTCTTATCTCATTTTTCCAGCTTCTCCACCTCTTCCTCCACCTCCTCCTCCTCCTCCTCCTCCTCCTCCTCCAATCTGCTCGTCCGGGAGAGCGATCGCCTTCACCTGCCAGTTACCTGTTAATTAGCGATGCGGACAGGTAGGCGTATAGACGGACGCGGACAGGCTCGATAATCGGTTCTGAAGAGTTTCGTGCAGGTAAAGGAAAGGGACACAATGATTCTTTCTCCTCTTGTTATCGATCATTATACGGGGAAAAAATTATCTTGTCTGCTGCACTCGATAAGCAAATGATTCTTTCTTTTTTTGGTTGTTATCGATTTTACGGAGAAAAAATTATCTGTCTTCTGCACTTGATAAGCAAATGATTCTTTCTTTTTATTTTATTGATTATACGCAAAAAATAATTATCTTGTCTTCTGCACTTGATAAGCAAATGATTCTTTCTTTTTATTTTATTGATTATACGCAAAAAATAATTATCTTGTCTCCTGCACTCGATAAGCCAATGATTCTTTCTTTTTTTGGTTGTTATCGTTTATACGGAAAAAAATCTTGTCTTCTACACTCGCTAAGCCAATGATTCTTTCTTTTTTTGGTTGTTATCGATCATTATACGGAGAAAAAATTATCTTGTCTTCTGCACTTGATAAGCAAATGATTCTTTCTTTTTTTGGTTGTTATCGATTTTACGGAAAAAAAATTATCTTGTCTTCTACACTTGATAAGCAAATGATTCTTTCTTTTTTGGTTGTTATCGATTATACGGAAAAAAATATCTTGTCTGCTGCACTCGATAAGCAAATGATTCTTTCTTTTTTTGGTTGTTATCGATTATACGGAGAAAAAATTATCTTGTCTTCTGCACTCGATAAGCAAATGATTCTTTCTTTTTATTTTATTGGTTATACGCAAAAAATAATTATCTTGTCTTCTGCACTTGATAAGCAAATGATTCTTTCTTTTTATTTTATTGATTATACGCAAAAAATAATTATCTTGTCTCCTGCACTCGATAAGCCAATGATTCTTTCTTTTTTTGGTTGTTATCGATTATACGGAAAAAAATCTTGTCTTCTGCACTCGCTAAGGAAAAAAGACGCTGATTGTTTTCTGTCCTTTTTTTTCGAATAAATACAAAAAATAAAAATAAAATAAAAAATAATAATAATCTCGTCTTCTGCACTCGGTAAGCAAGACACACCGATACTTTCTCTTTCTTTTATCGATTATTCATACAAAAAGAAGTCCTGTTCCTTGCTCAAGCAAAATATGTAAATAGATTCTTCTAAAAACTAAAGGATTCTAAAAGGGAGGGAGGAAATGGGAGTTGAGAGAAGGGGGGGAAGGGAGGGGGATTGAGTAGTAGTAGTAGTAGTAGTAGTAGTAGTAGTAGTAGCAATACCAGTAGTAGCAATAGAAGTTATGTATGTTTGGATATGGGTTGTAAAGAAGCGTATAAAAGGGAGTCAGGTACTATGATTATTTCGGGGTTTTAAAATGTATGTTACCTACAGTACTATTGACTTCCTCGTCTTTTGCACTCGGAAAGAAACAGCATTAAAATTCTTCTAAAAAAACAATGGCATACTAAAAAATGGGGCTGATGTTACCTATATATAGCGTTATTAGGCCTTGACTGTACGAGCACGCGCTGATAAACCATTTCTCAAGTGCCCTGGACGTAAAGCAAAGCAAGTACTCACATAACTAGACCGAAGTGATTTCTTGCTGGTTTATAGTGAAACTTTAAACATTACAGCAAAGAGGAAGAAAACGCAAAACATGAGAACGAAAACTATATTCACTAAGTTATATATTTGTTGTTTGTTGTTGTTTTTGTTTTTGTTTTTTTGCATACTTGAAGGCTTGGGATATAAACGGCGAAATGAACGAATGGGTTAATGATTTAATTGATGAACTAATAAATAAATATATAAATAAAGGGAAAACATGGAAAGTAATACAATTTATGCATTCAAACATAACGAGAGAGAGAGAGAGAGAGAGAGAGAGAGAGAGAGAGAGAGAGAGAGAGAGGTAAAGGTACTCTCCTTGACCTACATACACCGACCCTATCGCAAGTTAGCACTGATATTTTTAATTGTTTGTATACCTCTCTCTCTCTCTCTCATACTCCATCCTTACCCATCTGACCCTCGACCTTTCCTTCCCTCCTCCTCCTCCTCCTCATCTTCCTCCTCCTCATCATCATCATCTTCCTCCTCCTCCTCCTCCTCCTCCGCCAGTAAAGAACACAAAAAATCACTATCAAACTATTTTTCCTTAACATAAATACCCAAAACTAAGGGGAGGCGCAGCAAAGTTCGGAGGTTCAGGGAGGGGGGAGGGGAGAGGAAAGAGGGGAAGAAGGGGGAGAGGGGAAGAGGGGAGAGGGAAGGGGGGAGAGAGGGGAGAGACATTTAATAATTCTGAGGGGATGTTCTAGCAAAGCGGTGGGAGGGAGGGAGGGAGGAAATGGGAGTTGAGAGAAGGGAGGGAAGGGAGGGGGGTATTGAGTAGTAGTAGTAGTAGTAGTAGTAGTAGTAGTAGTAGTAGTAGTAGTAGTAGCAATTATGTGTGTTTGGATATGGGTTGTAAAGAAGCGGATAAAAGGGGGTCAAGTACTGTGATCATTTAGGGGGTTTAATATGTATGAAACGTTAGTGTGTATGAGTAAGGGAGCAGGTATGCGGGTGGGGGAAATAGGAAAGGAAGGGGGTTGGGTTGTGGCAGTTCTAAAGAGGAGGGAGAATGGGGTAAGGTTTGAAGGGGAAAGAGGGAAGATGGGGTGGAGAGATCAATGAAAAAATAATAGCAGAGAAGATGGTTCGGTTAGTGGAGGATAAAGGGGAACAAGGGTGGTAGTACTGTGAGGAGACAAAGAGGGGGGGTGGAGGTAAGGTTTGAAGGGGGAAGAGGAATATTAGCTATGGGGTGCATGGAGATCAATGAAGAAAAACTAATAGAAAAAGAAGTGAGGATGGAGAAATAGAGAAGAGCAGAGATCGCACCGGTATTAGAAAACGTGAAAGGTTGTAGTGTGAGGAGACAAAGAGGGGTGTTGGAGGTAAGGTTTGAAGGGGGAAGAGGAATATTAGCTATGGGGTGCATGGAGATCAATGAAAAAATAAAGCTAATAGAAAAAGAAGTGAGGTTGAAGAATAAAGGAGAGCAGAAATCGTAACAGTGTGAGGAAACGTGAAAGGTAGTAGAATATTAGCTATGGGGTGCATGGAGATCAATGAAAAAATAAAAATAAAAGAAAAAGAAGTGAGGGTGGTTAAGAATAAAGGAGAGCAGAAATCGTAACAGTGTGAGGAAACGTGAAAGGTAGGCCTCAGTGTCTTATCTTGGGGTGCTGTTTCGAAACCCTTACGCAGAGAATGTACTTTCATAACAGAGTAGTTACTAGATGATGGACTAACGTTGTTCCTCATGGGGTGTCTGTCTGTCTGTATGAAGGTATGTCCGCATGTATATTTGGCCTGGTAAAATTATAGTAGCTTAGCTCGGAGGGTACTTTCAAATGTATATATACCAATGTCAGTCTGTATACGTGTTACTATCCGTCTTAAAGGAAGAGGAGGAGGAGGAGGAGGAGGAAGGAACAAGACACCGCATAGGGGAGGATGTTTTTTTTAGTTTCTTCTAAATTTATACACACACACACACACACACACACACACACACACACACACACACACACACCAATTAACCTTTAGCGACGGAGGGCGTGAGGCAGGTGCTCGAAGGAGGCCACACCTGTCTTGAGGGAACGGCAGGTAAGGTGGCCGGAGGGAAGAGAGGCGTGGGTGAGGAGGAGGAGGAGGAGGAGGAGGGAAAGTCAGGGTTAAGGAATGCATGGACACGTAGATGGGCGTAAGAAGAGGGAAAGATGCCAAGGAAGGGAGAGAAAGGGAGATGGGTGTGGCAGAGAGAGAGAGAGAGAGAGAGAGAGAGAGAGAGAGAGAGAATACTAACACAGACAGGGTGTGGCGGATAGACAGCGACGGGAGTAGCCGAGGAGGCGGCGGCGGCGGAGACAGAACGAGTACATCGCGCGGCGCTAAGGCGGGACCAGCAAGGTAGTGTTGGCACCCCAAACCTTGGCAACACTAGCGGGCACAACCTCAAGGTAACACAACAAAACGCAATGCAACACACACACACACACACACACACACACACACACAGTCACACACTCACCTTGACGATGTCGGTGGACTCGAGAAGCTCCCTGAGGCCGCCTTCGTACATGAGGCTCCGCTCCACCATCACGTCGAAGATATAGATGTGGCCCGAGACGAGGCCCACCTGAAGGAGCGTCATGGGTCCCGAGGGGCCTAGGTTGACGCCCTCCCCGTCGAAGCTGACGGGTTGGCGCGCGGCCAGAATGGCGCTCACCAGCTGGCGCGCCTCCCGCACCGACACCACCACCCGCGTGTGCCGCAGCAGGCGCCCCGTCACGTTCTCGCCGCTGTCCCCGCCGCTGTAGCTCACGCGGTCCCGTTCACTGTTGTCCGCTAAAGTTTTCCGGAGCAGGGAGTTCACGCGCGCCTTGAGGGTCTGTTGCTGTTGCTGGGGCGGCGGTGCGGGAGGCTGCAGGGGCGGCTGCCTCACCGGGGACGTTGGCGACGTGGGAGACCTGACCAGCTCCTCTCTGTCCGGCGACGAGGTGTTGATGTTGTTGTTGGCGATGGTGCTGTTGTTGTTCCGTTGGGGAATGTGCTGTTGCTGGTACTGTGGCTGTACAGGTGTGCTCTGCTGCTGGTACTGCTGGGGGGGCGGCTGAGCGTTGTAGGAGGAGTAGAGGGGCTGCGGGGCCTGGGTGTTGGGAGTGGTGGGCGTGGGGGGCGCTGAGGTGGTTGCGGTGGGGGCCGCGGCGTTGTGGACGAGGCGCACCATGTTGGCCTGCACGAAGAAGGTGTTGGAGTGCATCTTGAGGAAGGTGGCGAGGTCGCTGCTGCACCGACACAGCTGCGAGAGCGTGTCCTTAGGGAAGGCATTGGCCAGGCCGTTGAAGAGCGTCTCGATGATGAGCGGCCCGCGAATCAGCGCCGCCGAACAGTACTGCAACACCTGTAGAGAAGGAAATGCACCTGTTTATTAGCGTGTGGTGGGTAGGCAGGCAGGTAGGTATATATAAGTAAGTAAGTATAGATAGATAGAAAGGTGGGTTGGGAGGTAGGTAGGTGGGTAAGTAGGAAGGTAAGTAGATAGATAGGTAGGTAAGTGGGCAGATAGGCAGGTTAGTAGAGAGTAGAAACACATCAAAAGAGTTATTAATAAACCCGTTCCGTTCATCAATATTTTCCTACAAGTTAAAGTTACTCAACACACCGCCAGAGCCACAAATTAAATACACAACTGACTGAACGAATGAATGATCGGACGTTCCAACTCATTAATTAGGCAACGCTCGTCTTTTTTTTTTAACAGTACACACACACACACACACACACACACACTCACCGGCGTCGCATTTACAGCCGAGTTTATAAAATAGTGAGTTTCTTTACAAGTTGTAGCGGTGTTTATTTACAAGCTGGAGAATATTTACGACCCCGGCGCCCTGCCATGTAGCGTTCTTAGCTCACCTGTGTTTCTGACCACGTGAGGAGGAGGAGGAGGAGGAGGAGGAGGGAGTGCTAACGCCAAATATTTACATGTAACTAAACAGACGACGCTTCGCCACACACACACACACACACACACACACACACACACACACACACACCTTAATACTCTAAACACCCCCATCCTAGCTCTTGAACACCTCCAATCACCCACAAGAACACCTGTACCTACATCCAATACCTGTAACTACCACTATCTATTACTATCTATACTACTTCTATTAACACCCCTCCACCTTTACGCTTCACCCCCCTTCTCTAACGTCCCACCTCCTCCTTCGTCCCTTTCTTCGTCCCTGGCTCTTACGTGTCTTCCCAATGCAACTCTACCGTGAACCGAGGCCATAGATGTGTCTGGTTTAAAAGGTTTTCTAATGCGTGGATAACCTGTAGAGCTGTTGGTTTGTATAATTCTCTCTCTCTCTCTCTCTCTCTCTCTCTCTCTCTCTCTCTCTCTCTCGACCACGTGGTTCATCCCCCGTAGCAAGCCAACACAGGAATACATGAACACAGGGCCCCTACGAGAAGCCACTTGGTTAGCGTGCACGTGACACCCCTTCCCTCCTCCTCCTCCCTCACGTAATCTATCACACACCATCCATCATCCCGCACCATAAATTTACCCAACCTCCTTCTGTGAGTTTCTCTTCTATTTGCACTACTGACCTCACGCATGTCAGGTTGGCCGCAATAATAATTCACAAGGAAATCTACTTATGAACTCCTTCACTCCTCTTTGGCTGTGTCTATTTTGGGTTGATCGTTTTGCAGCGTGAGGAGGCTGTGTGTGATTGACTCGCCTTGCGGACTGAATTAGCCTGAGATCTGAAGTGATGATGCATGCGTGGGTGGGTGGGTAGTTGCTGCGGTTTTTTGCACCTTAGTTTAGAATGAGTGAGTGATGAGTGACTGACTGACTCTGACTGTGACTGTTAAATTGACCGACTGACAGGTGTGTGGTTGAGGTGTTAAGTTTACCTTGTTATAGAGTGACTGACTAACTTACGTCTTTAACTAATATGAATGAGAGATTGAGGAGTGACTGACTGACTGATTATGTGACTGTTAAATTGAGTGAGACAGGTGTGTGGTTAAGGTGTTAAGTTTACCTTGTTATAGAGTGACTGACTAACTTACGTCTTTAACTAATATGAATGAGAGATTGAGGAGTGACTGACTGATTGATTATGTGACTGTTAAATTAAGTGACTGACAGATGTGTGGTTGAGGTGTTAAGTTTACCTTGTTATAGAGTGACTGACTGAGTGACACTGATTAACTCACGTCCTTAATCAATGTGAATGAGAGATTGAGGAGTGACTGACAGACTGATTGTGTGACTTAAATTGACTGATTGACTAGCGTGTGAAGTGTTAGTTAATATTTACCTTGTTATAGTTACTTGTTGACTGACTGACTGACTAAGTTAAGTACTAGCTCCTTAACCAATATGAATAAGCGAGTGAGGAATGACTGAGTGACTGACTGACTGATTGTGTGACTTAACTAGACTGAGTAACTGGTGTGTGGTGAAGTGTTGAGCTCATCTTTACCTTCATATGGAGTGACTGACCAACTAACTGAATGACTCAATGACACTAATTAACTGACTGACTAACTTACCTATACTTCCATAACCAATACGAAATGTTATGGAGCAGCAGTAATATAACTTTCAAATATTTCAAGTTAGTAAATTTATCTAGTTCATCAATGTCACTCAATCAATTAGTCAGAGCAAGAAGAAACGACTACAAGGAAGATCTATGACTGTGTGGTGTTGGTTTAGTCATTAAAAGTAGGATAAATCAAGGAGGAGGAGGAGGAGGAGGATGCACGAGTAAGAGGGGGGAGTAAAATGTGGAGGGAACAAGAGCAAGAGGAGTAGAAGGAAAAATGGCGCAAGAGGAGGAGGAAAAGGAGGGAGCAAGAGGAGAAGAAGGGAGAAATAGGAGGAGGAGAGAATGATCACAGTAAGCATGTCTAAACGTAAGACTTAAACTGAGGAAGGAAGAAAAATGAGAGTGAGGGAAGGAGGCGAAAATAATGAGGTGGCTGGTGAAGACGGAAAGGGAGGAGGGGAGGGAGGGAAGGCAGATCTAAAGACGTGAGGGAAGGAAGGAAGGAAGGTGGAAGTGAGGAAGGAAGGAATGGAGGGAGGAACTGAGCTAGGAAAAGTAAACAAAGAAGAGAGGAAGGAGAAAGTAAGAGAAGGAAAGGAGTGTGAAGTAGACATAGGAAGGAAGGAAGGATGGCAGGAAAGAAGGAAGGAGGAAGTGAGAGAGGAAGGAATGGAGGGAGGAACTGACCTAGGGAAAGTAAACAAAGAAGAGAGGAAGAAGGAAGAGAAGGAAAGGAGGGCGAAGTAGACATAGGAAGGAAGGAAAGAAGGAAGTGAGAGAGGAAGAAATGGAGGGAGGAACTGACCTAGGGAAAGTAAACAGAGGAAGGAGGAAGTAAGAGGGTTAAGTATACATAGGAAGGAAGGAAGGAAGGAAGGAAAGAAAGAAGGAAGGAGGAAGAGAGACGAAGGAAAGGTGGGAGGATTTGGCCTACGGAAAGTAAACAAAGAAGAGAGAAAGAAGGACGTAAGAGAAGGAAACGAGGGAGGAGGTGACCTAAGAAGAGTAAACAAGGAAAAAAGAAAGAAATTGAGGG
Organism: Eriocheir sinensis; assembly: GCF_024679095.1. Classification (NCBI taxonomy): domain Eukaryota; kingdom Metazoa; phylum Arthropoda; class Malacostraca; order Decapoda; family Varunidae; genus Eriocheir; species Eriocheir sinensis. The sequence goes on from NC_066547.1 coordinate 8,791,354, forward strand.
AGGAAGGAAGGAGGACGTGAGAGAGAGAGAGAGAAACGAAAGAAAAGCTGACCTAGAGAAAGTAAACACGAAAATCAAAAGAGGAACGGAGGGAAGGGCAGAATAATTTCCTGGTCTAAATGTGCAACTTGGCGAGGAGGAGGAGGAAACAGATAGCAAGGGATGGCGCGATATCAAGCAGCAACAAGGAACAGACGATGGTGAGGTTATTAAAGATCTTGTCATTAGTTCTGCATTTATCGACGCTCTGATGGTGATGGTGTTGATAGCAAGGGATGGCACTGATGATGGTGATGGTTGGTGGAAGTGGAGCTGTGGTGGTGGAGTAATGGTGGTGGAGAAGCTGAAATGTCCCTCTTATGTGCGATCATGTAGTAATGTTTTCAGAGTGGAAGAAAGGCGAGAAGAAAGAAAGGAGGAAATACAATGATGGGAGGTGGTGGAGCTATTTTTACCCTCCGCGAGAGAGAGAGAGAGAGAGAGAGAGAGAGAGAGAGAGAGAGAAAGCGCAAGTAGACAAACAGCCAGACAGCAACAAAGATAAAGAGGATGATTCATATTAAAGGCAGTGAAGAAGCAAATAAATAAATGCTTACAAAGAACAACAATGACGACAGCAATGATGACTAAGCTACTACTACTACTATTACTACTACTAACACTAATAATAATAATAATAATAATAATAATAATAATAATAATAATAATAATAATAATAATAATAATAATAATAATAAAATCCGTATCAGCATCTTTATCTCCCGCCTCAGAGTACCTAAAGTGATAACGTTTTCGTCCTTGTCCGTCTGTCTACCTGCTTGTTTATGAGTGTCCCTTACCAAAAGATATGTAGCAAAAAACGAATTGAAAATGTCACCCAAGACATAATTATAAGAACGTACTCAGGTGAATATCTCAGGCTGATTAAATGTTGGAAAAACTACTGACAGAAATTGACTGAAGGATGGCGAGTGAATGGCAATGACAATGACTGAGGGATGGCAAATAAATGAAAGAGAAAGTGACCGAATTATGGCAAATGAATGAAAGACTGAATGAATGAATAACTTAAGACGACCACACAGATAACCCGCACGTGTTTTGAGGGTAGACCATGAAAACTATATATATTTCCTGTTTCTCCTTGCTGATAAACACAGATAAAAAATACTAATTGAATGAATGACCGATAGCAACCATCTTCAAAATATAATGCCAGTCAATATGTTCTTTAGCTGTTTAATTCGCTAAGAGATGAAAACCAGGTCACCATTATCGCCATCATCGTCACCGCCACCATCACCTCTCATTAACCTTCAGACGTGCGTGAAAGCTGAGAAATCTCGACGATTATAAAAGAAAAAAAACACCGAAGATAAGAAAGGTAAACAAACGCAGCATTGAAAGCATCTTTAAAGGTAAGAGGGACCTTTACACACACACTCTCTCTCTCTCTCTCTCTCTCTCTCTCTCTCTCTCTCTCTCTCATACTATAAGGAAATTTCTGATACATTAGGAAGAAAAAATATACACGACATATAAAAGCATTATCGTCATTATTATTATTATCATTAGTAGTAGTAGTAGTTGTTGTTGCAGCTGTTGTTGTTGCTTTCTTTATTGCTGTTGTTCTTACTGTTGTTGTAGTAGCAGTTTGAGTCAAGTTAATATGAGTAATAGTGAAGGAGGAGGAGCAACAAGAGGAGGCTAGAGAGGAGGAAAAGAGAGAGAGGAAAACAAAGAGGACGAACAGAAATCAAGAAAGAAGAATGTTCTGGTAACTATGACAGATTTACGGTCCCGTGGGATCAGCTGACTGACAAGAGAGAGAGAGAGAGAGAGAGAGAGAGAGAGAGAGAGACTGTTCTTTGCACGTCTGTCCGAGATCAGCTGACTGAGTGTGTGTATGTGCGTGTGCGTGTGTCTGTGTGTGTGTGTGTGTGACAGAGCTTCCCTACCCAACCATCCGTGGTGATCCCGTTCCACTGGTAAACACGAGGAGGAAGAAGGGAGGGAAAAAAATAAAACGTGAGGGGGTGGGAAGGGGGGGAAGAATAAATGATGCGAAGTGCCGAACCTCACAAGTTAAATAAATAACTCGCTCAAGGACCTACACACGCACACACACACACACACCACAAACACACACACGGGGAGGAGGAGGAGGTTTACCTGCCAGCAGCTACACGACAACAAAAAACGGGAATGTTATGATACCTGCTAAGGTCCCCACACCCCCTCTCTCTCTCTCTCTCTCTCTCTCTCTCTCTCTCTCTTTTCTTCAGTGTTTTTGGGGGCTGGGGACAATTTAGGGGGCAATGGGACACACTCTCTCTCTCTCTCTCTCTCTCTCTCTCTCTCTCTCTCTCTCTCTCAGTATACCTGCTGGGTGAGGAGCGGGTCGATCTGCGGCACCTCCAGCTCCTTGAAGGGCTGTGGCGCCGCTCCTTCGTACTCCTTCAGGATCACCGTCTCCTCCCGAACCACGAACACATCAGGATAACGCACCAGAAAGTCACGGAACTCCTTCACGTGCTGGCCCGAGACGTGGCGCACCTCGGGGGACGCCTGCGAGCGGTGCCCCAGGAGGGACTTAATGGGCACCTCGGTCCCCGCCCCATACTGCCGGAGCTTCCCCACGAAGTACTCGACGGCCTCCTGCTGGTAGTCCCGTTTCCCCAGGAGCTTCCCGGTGGGGTCGTGCGGGTTGGAGATGCCGTTGCTGTAGTTGGTGACGCTCACGTAGTCGTCCTCGAGCGTGAAGAGCGACGGGTACTGCTGCAGGAACTTTCTGAGGCCGGACTGCGAGCCGCCCGCGATCTGCCGCATGTCCTTGGTGAAGCCCTTGGTGCCGAACTGACAGCTGAGGTCATGCAGGGTGCGCGGCTGGCCCTTGTCCATGAGCCGGTCCAGAAAGAAGAGCAGCGTGAGATTCCGGACATGGTCGTAGTCCTTGGTGTCCATTATGATCACCGGCGACGAGGGAAGGGAGGCAGGGCAGGGCCGAGATACATGAGGACGCCCCGAGCACCGCAACACACCCTCCTCCGATAACTGTTGTAAACACACTGAGGCTACTCCACTGAAATCAGCGCTGCCAAGTGTCACACACGTTAAGGCGCTACACTGAGGTCTGAAATGTGCTAAAAATTCCCCAGGGAAACTTTCGTACTCACCTCCCATGCAAGGGTTATTGTGGACCATATTAATGATACTGATTATATATTACAATAATGATCTAGTCTGTATCAAAATAAGAAGTTTTTATGTAATCAATATAATAGAAACGGCCGTTCCTGATTCTGCTACATTTCTTCAATAATTTTAATGAAAACAAAATTCACGCGCAAAAATGTTCAAATACAAGTGATAAGAAAATAACTGCATAAAAGCCTAGTAGCTTGCTAACTCATAATTCATAAAATCAGCTACTGATTGATTGATAGTTTATTGTTGCAGGCCTATGCCTATATTTAATCAATATATGGTATTGGCTCCATAGAAATGCGCCAGAATATGCACCAAATCAATGAAAATTGCACCACAAAATGCGCTGTGCGCCAATCACGAAATTTACGTTTGTTTGCCGATGATATAACTAAGGCATTTTGTGGCGATTTGGCAACACTGACTGCAACCACACTGGCTCGGCAGCGTCCGCCACCACAACTGGATTTCTACTTTTGACCCTTGATTCAACACAGCGTAGGCATCCAACCAAGTTACTTTTATGATCATTTGTTATGTATACATGCTAATTGACATTTATGGAACGGGTTTCAACCCATGCGATTTGTTTGCTCCGGCCAAATCAAATCAGCATGTTAGAGGCAGAATTCCTGAGTAAATATTTGATCGTATAATCACATTGCCTCCATTATGAGGTACAGTATACACCTGTGAGCTACACCTAATGACCGCTAAGGCACGTGAGCACAAACACTTCCTCAATGTATGATGCGTGCTACGGTGGATGTGTCGTAGAGGGTTAATTTATAATATTAAATTTTATAGTAGGAAAAATAATTTCATCGCTATATTTGTTGGCTTAATGGGCATGATCATGCATATATTCCTTTTCTTATATTACATTTATAAAGATACGTTCGGTAAAGGCAACAGAAACATAAAATTCCCTGGCCTCTATATATACAATAGATACGGCGACAACCCAAGATGTGGCAACCATTTTGAGTCCACCTTTCGCCGCGCTTTTCAAACACTCACACATGCGCCAGTGCTGCATCAGGCTGCAAGACTTTATTGCCTGTGCTTAGGGGCTTCTCTTACCCACAAATCCCTTCTTCATCGCCTTTATGTTGCCTGCGTAGCGGAACACAGCCTCCTGAATGTCGTAAAATACCCACCTTGATACATTTCTCAGTGAAACTCCAACAGCATCAAACCACCATTTTTTTTTTCTTACCTGCTTATGGGACACTGTGGCCGACGGTCTGAGCAAAGGAAAAAAAAAGTTCCCTTCTCCATCCTTCATCTGTGCTCTTCATTACTCCTCCAAGACTTATTTTATCACTTGCTTACATTTAATTCTAAGCGACTTACCCTTGCAGTCTGTCCATCATCTTGTAATCATCCGCAGTCAAGAGGTTAAACTGGATATTTCTTTTAGCATTGACACAAACCATGAATGAAATAGCGTCCAACCCCATAAGGGAAAAATAAGGATGCTAAATGATAAGAAACTGAATCAGGAATAAAACAGGTCCCTGGACTTAACCATGGCCCCCTAGGTCTGAAAAGGCTATAGCTGGTATTAATACACTCTTTGACTTCTCAGATCAACTGTTTCTAAATGTCAAAGAGGGGATCAATTGGGTTATAATGACTGTTTTTATAGATTTATGGTACGGAAGAAGTGTCAAACTACCACCAGGGCCATAAAACTACTCCTGGAAATGCCCCAAACTCCTACGAAAGCCTTGTCAAATGTGTGAACTTTGGCGACGAAATGCTTTGAAATACGACCCTATGACTGAACCCTAAAGAACTGCACCAAATATGTCATGAGCTGTCTGTGAAGCCCTTCCATACTAACAATATTTTACACCTCACAAAAGACGTAATTTCCTTTATAATTTTACTTTCAAGTGTAGGGTAAAAAAAAAATTCCATCAGCATTGTATTATACATATATTTCAGCATTAAATGCATAGTAGGCACCATTAATAAGGCTAACGTTGGCAAACACCATGAACAGGCAAGGTTTGTCCCGCCACAGCCGCAGGAACCCTTGACCAGCAGCTTCTTCATGGATGGATTTCAACTAAGTATAAAACTCAGAATATAAGCCACAACTATCTGGATGTTTGGATGATTCTGATCTTGTACTTAAGCAAGCTGAACGGCTACCCAACACACACCTTCCAGCAACCCTGTGACTCGGCACATTGTCTTGGGAGGCTTTGAGGGTTGTATCAGATGAATGTCAAAACTGCTTCCCTTCACTGTTGTTTTTCAATAAATACTTCCATAAGGATACTATACATTATCTAAACTATAACAGATTGCCAGAGTGGATCTTTTTTTTTTACCATTTGAACTTTATGGATATTAACTCATTGGTTGCATTCTGACACACAGGACTGAATACCTTGTGATGCAGAGATAATTTTGACAGATGCGCATTATTTCCGAGTACTTACCACAGCCAGGCGCTGCAGACACACTGTGATGAGTCTGTGCAACACCTGGCCTTCATACAGACACAGCAAGCACAATCATACCTCATGCTCACCAACACACACACACACACACACACACACACACACATGACTTACTTGTATCATTTACACACACATATATATAGTATGCACACATGAGCCTCAATATTGAATAATGCAGTCTGTTTGAGGTTTAGACACTGTATCTGTCCTGAGCACACTAAACCCACCAGACTATTGGCCAAGTGCTCAATGCATAAAAAAATATAAAAACATAAATAGTTTGGGGTACAACATTTCTGACCAAGATTCCTACTCCCTCTTACAATGCCTTTTCGAATTTCTATATATGTCTTTGAATAGTACTTTGTGTACATGTTGACATGGCATGTGGTATGATAACAGTTGGCAAGAACTAACCTATTAAAGCATTTCTACAGTGCTGCAATGAAAGTGACTTTTGTGCCAGCCCAGTTCTTTGTCCATGATTGTCTAGTGTTTTGAGCACAGGAAGGGAGACACAAGCAAGTTGGCAAACCTTGAGCCAGGCCTCCACCAAGTGCTGAGAGGCCTGTGTGGGACATGTTAGTGGACGTGAACACAAGGTGAGATGGTCACATTTTTCCGCATCTTACTTTTTGGTTTACATTGATGACGATGAATCAGATGAATTTAAAATCAAAATTTGCAGTTCAATACACTGTACTTACAATAAATATTGTATTGTTAAACTATCTAGTCAAGTAACTACATAGCACTTTACAAATTATTATGCATTAAAATATTTAACATCATAAAAATAAAACAAAGCAAGCAAAACAAAAGGCAACTGAATGTCAGCATCTGCACGTGTCTGAGTTGCTAATGAGTGCTGCCGCTGTGCTGGCCGGGCTTCCTGACCCATGCCTGCCCCCGCCCACCACAACACCCCTGACGGCAGCAGCAGCAGCACACAGGCAACGCAGCAAGACAGGACAATGGTGACAACCCACTAGATGCGTGCTCTTCTATAGTACTATATACAAGATCATAACCAGACTGAATTTCTTAGGTTTTCACAATAGTCTTGAGCTACTCTTCTTGATATTCTAGACAGTGTGAAATACTGAGACTAAACTTTGCATGCAACCCACTCAACACTTGACACTTTAAAATCTTTCCCACGCTACACTTTGCTTACATTCTGAATAAAATAATATAAGGTAGGAAGACAAAATCCATACATAAGTAGGTATTGCAATAAGCTTATCTAAAAATTTACATTCTTGACATAACTTGAGACAAACCTGGCACAAACATGAGAGCTCTGGCTGGCAGCTCTGACTGGCTGGTCTGCATGGACAAAATTTACTTACTCTATATATTTACAAAAGAGGAACCAAGTAGAGACATGTTAACTCAGGGATATTCTAGGCCTGATTGTTATCCACTGTTTGTGCATTCCTGTTGGCAAATGCCACTTTTCCTAAGTAATGCAGAGGAAAAACAAGTCCTGTGCTGTGTGCAGCTCAGCGTGTGCGAGGGTCACAGCACAAGCACAGACAAGCTCTTCACTTGACCACAAATCCAAAGTGGCAGAGCGATCAAAGACAATATAAACAGTGGCTTAGAGGTGTACAGAAAGGGCAACTGGACTGAAGAAATGACAGGTAATAATACATGCTGGAAGAGTAGATGAACAGGTGAATGAAGCAGAATGAAAGATTTAAAATGTATTTGCAAAAAAGGTTAGACGGATTTGAGATTACTCCGAGCATGGGAAGACAAGGATGAGGACCTTTCTGTCATGCCACTCCTTTGGAAGCATCAGAACTATACAATGATAAATAGTGACAATATATTTATTAGATGAACACAAGGGAATGGAAGCACTGCTCCACATGATGTAACTAAAGCTTATGGAGTAACTAAGCCCATGACTATGGGGAACAATACTGAGTGAGTGTGTTATATAAAAAATGATATGGTGGAAGCCATGTCATAATTCAGTCCACAGATTGGTATATTAACCCGGTAGCAGCGACGGGCCAAATTTGTGGCTTTACCGTGTAGCAGCGACGGGCCAAATTTGTGGCTTAACCATGTAGCAGCGACGGGACAAATTTGTGCCATGATTTTAACCCCCAAAAATAGATGATACATAAACTGATCACAAATGCTTTGATATATCTTATGAAATGGTTTGTGTGAGGGGTGATTTTTTCTCATTTTTCTCACTTGAAGGGACCATTAAGAAACATGATCCCCGCTGCTACTGGGTTAAGTGTGCAATATTTAGAAGCTTATTCAGTAATTCAGTGCAGCTCTTCCATATTATAAAATTTCTCCAACAAGATTTGTCAGCATCAACATCTGTAAGTAGCTAAAATAGACTTTTCATATTTACTTCTATAAATCTTCTTTTACATTATAGTAACATGTAAATGGCAAGATACTGTTAAAACTCTTCATCAATAACAATTTTTCAATAACAATAAAAGTTCCAAATATCTATGTGGAAGCTTGATTGACAACATGAACTGGCAAGATTAACCTTAAAATCTCTTCTTCAACAACTTCCCTTCGGAGAATAAAATAAGTTCCAAATGTTTACGTGTACACAAACTTTACTGACACACCATGACCAGCGTTAACGGCCCAGCCTGTGCCTGCCCCTCAGACCCAGCCGCCGGTCAGCTTGTGGAAGAGGTCCTCGTTCAAGTTCTGGTTGGCATCCTTTGTACGCATGGACAGGAAGATGTAGCCTCCGATGAACTCGTGAACCACCTGAAACATTTATTAGAATCATTAGGGGTTGTTGGTTGGAAGTTACATAGTTTGAAGCGTATCATCTAGCGTCTGACGTCCAAGAATATGGGAATGCCTGATGTTAAACAGAAGGTGATGATAAATAAGGGTACTCCTAATGTGATGCATCCAATATAATCCTCACTGCCAGATGGGAAACTGAAGAGAATATTTAAGTAGGTGATTTATCTAGTTTACTACCATTGGCATGAATACTGGTAATAATGTATTGGAGTAATGGAGTTTATCTTCCAGGGAAAACATAGACACATGCAGCACTTTCAACCTCATCATCAAGCATGCATACAAACTGTTGTTGAGTGTAACGACTTGATGTTTTCGCCACCTGAAGCTGATGCCACCTGTTGCAGTATGTTCTATGGTAATGTGTATGAGGGAATGATGAAAGAATGGACTCAGTTACGCTGGAGTGATACGTAAAGGTAAAGTAAGGGCAAGGGCAGTGTTGTGTGATGTCTTGAGGCTCATGATCATTACTTAAGTCTTTGAACCTTACGTGGATAAATGATAAAAAGTGATGGTATATGAACTTATCACTCAAGAAGACAGGAGACAGAAGGAAGAAAGAGAAGGGGAGAAGAGGGAAGAAGGAGAAAGGAGACAGAACATCACGGAAGAAATGGCTATGGACCGGCAACAGTGGAGGAGGCACATATCCCATCCAACCCCCACCATAGGGAATAAATGGATGTTAAATGATGATGATGATGATGAGACAGGCAAATATGACATCTAAGTTATCATGGGGGGTTCATTTACCAACCAACCTATTATGGAGGATGAAGAGTTGGGTAGACTGTGCTTAGAGTGGTACACCTCAAATCAGAATGAAGACTCACAGATACACAGATAGGCAAGCTAACCACTCCACCACAGCTATGCATAATGTGTGTGTAGGGAAGAGTAGAACTGAATGAGCAGACTGAATAGAAGTGTGAGAGAGCGAGTCTGTGAATGGAGTGTGGGTCAGTTTGGGAGCACATAAGTGATCAAAGAAAGAAAGAAAAGTGAATAGGCACACAAGATAATTATAGTGACAAGCAAAAAGGGGTCCCTGTCATCCACCCTCCTCGCTGAGCCTCACCTTGCAGTCTGCGGTGAGGCACGAGAACACAACGTTGTCCTGCTCAAATTGGATCATCATGTGTCGCGTCTCCCAGTTCACATTCCAGGCCTGAGGAGCAGAAGAATTAGGAACATGTGCGATTTTATTTATTTATTTTTTATTTTTTTTACAACAAAGGAGACAGCTCAAGGGCACACAAAAAAAGAAAACAATAATAAAAAAAAAAGCCCGCTACTCCCGCTACTCGCTGCTCCTAAAAAAGAAACAAAAGAGGTGGCCGAAAGCAAGATCAAATACGGGAGATGTCCTGATACCCTCCTCTTGAAAGAGTTCAAGTCGTAGGCAGGATTTGTATGGAGATAAAATTTAAACTTAATTATACAAACTCTACTACTACTACTACTACTACTACTACTACTACTACTACTACTACTACTACTACTACTTTCAATTATACCATTATTATTACTACTGTGCTTTAATGACCTATCTTAATGTTCCTCTCATGAATAAAAAAATTTGGGGTACCATAAATAAACTTTTGATCTTAAGTGCCGTTATTTCTTCCCTCAACTAAACAGAGGATACGAGGAGGTCTGTTGGACTGGTGAACACTACAAGTCTTCTCTCGGCACCATGTTACCTTTTGTCATTTGCAATCCTAACACCACATGGTTGCTATATCCTATGAAGCCCAGATATGTCACCCACATGGATAATCATTGTGAATACCAGAGTATCGGAGTATTCTGCTTGTATTATGCTGTGTGCTGAGTGTTTCTTGAGATGTGTACATTGGGGTGTGTATTAACCCGGTAGCAGCGACGGGCCAAATTTGTGGCTTTAACGAGTAGCAGTGACGGGCCAAATTTGTGGCTTTAACGAGTAGCAGTGACGGGCCAAATTTGTGGCTTTAACGAGTAGCAGTGACGGGCCAAATTTGTGCCATTATATAAACCCCCCAAACTATATGATACATATTCTGATCACAAATGCTTTGATATATATTATGAAATGGTTTGTGTGAGGGGTGATTTTTCCTCATTTTTCTCGCTTGGAGGGACCATTAAGAAACATGATCCCCGCTGCTACCGGGTTAAAGTGTACTGGAGTTTGTGATGAGTTGTGATGAGGAAGTGTTTGGGAACATGCATGAGGTGTGGTGCCATGTGTCCTGGGGTAGGGTGTTGCAGAAAGTCCAAACTATGCAGGAACACACCTTCATTGTGTTGTAGCGCCATGTCTTGATGTGATCGCCAGTGCCGGGATCCATTCTCATTATCCTGTTGAAGGCCACGCCCAGCAGCTCCTCACGCTGTCAAGAAAAAAGGACAATCATTGCCTTGCACTGCATCATGTCTGGTGAGGGAAAGGTGGCAGGAAGAGATGACAAAGGCAAAGTAACTACAATTAGTTCTTCAAAACTTTAGTTCTGACTAGTAGTACTTAGAGAAATAAAAGAAATACTATGTACACTCATGATTCAATTTTTTTCCATTTGTAGGGTTTCATCACATTCATCCTGCTTTTTTTTCACTATTCTACAAAGTAATCTTAGACAACAATGACAGATCCTGTGCAGAGCTAGAGGGCATCAGCACACACACTGTATATTGGTTAAGACACTATCATGTGAACTGTGGAATCCCAAGATGATTGGTAACATGTAATGAGTGAGAGATGTGAAGTGACTGAAAATGAGTAACACAAGAGTAACTGGGGTGAATAATAATATGTGAAGCATGCACGATTACCTTGTGTCCCATGTGCTTGACGAGGAAGAGTGCGATGCCATAGTCCGGCAGCGCCTGCCACGCCCGGATGTACTGCAGCTTGGCGTCCACCAGCGGCAGGTCCTTCACATTGCCGTGCGCCTCAAGGATGCGCTGCACAGCCTACAGGAGAAGGGATGAAGTTAGTGTTGGTGGCTACTTGAGGAGTCAATAATAGTATCCAGATCACAGCTTTCTTTGTCAAATCTGAACACAACAATCTATGCATACATCTTTTTGTAAGATTTGTGGAAGCCAGTGTCTGCTGTAAAACTTACAATGATGTTGTGCCACAGTAATACACATAAAAGATTCTTTCCTATGACAGGCAACTTTTTCTTGGTCAAATTTCAACAAAGCAATGGTTGTTTATAGATTAGTCCATTCTGTGCTATGCATCAAACACTTCAAAATAATATATTGTGTCACAACAATATGCTCTGAACTTGAAATTTAATTCAGCAAATTTCTGTATCAATTCCAGGAGCACATATCCTTCAAATGAATGATGTTGAATTTCTAGTGAGAAGTGAAAGCCTACTTAGTCAACAAAAATAATGTGCAACTCTTAAACATGATATGACAGCCCTGACATGCAGAGGACCTTAGAGCAACACAAAGAAAGTTAGTGTAATGTTGTGCTACTGTGTTTTCTTCACATATACATAACTTAACATTACAATTGAACCACGTACAGTACGTTCAATTTCATTGGCTAGTCAAGTAATTAACATACGCATATCAATAGCAAAAACCTAACACCTCCACATAATAACCAACCAATATATATACATCATAGTAATGAACGGAACAGCAACACAAACAGAATGAAAATAGAACATGATGCAGGGAGATGACACAGATAATGCATTATATAATACAGTGCACGGGATACAAAATGAACAGTGCAGGGAGGGGGAGGGAAGGGAGAAAGGAAAAAGAACAATAAGAAAGAAATATGGGTGTAAAGTGGTGTAGGAGAAATGAAGTCCAGCACACACAAAAGGTACAACACAGGATGAAACTAAAAACACTAAAAATGGGAAAAGAAAAAAAATCAAGCTACATGAGGAAGGAAAAAACACAAATCTAGTGAACACAGAAGCCACCGATGTGAGACACAGCAAGTGAAGGTGAGCGTTTCCCCAGCGAGTGTGCATGCATGCAGTGTTCCTGTCGGCTTGTAACTGATTAATTAAGGGTGGCAGAGGTGCTCCCATTAGTGCTGGTGGAGGGTATAACACACACCACACATTAATTAAACCACGATTTACCATATATTCAGGATATGGGCCTGCACACCAACCCCCCTGTACAGAGAATAAAACAAGTGGCGATAATTATTCATGCAGTGGGTTTAAGATTATAGACACAAAAAAAATAAAGACCGCTATAATAGTTAATATTTTAGTGTCTGTTTTGTCAATCATCAGATGGAATCAACTTGAGACAACACATAGACACACACACATAATATCTAAAGAGAAAATCAGTAAAATAAAGAAGAAAATCATACAAATACTAAGTCTTGCCTCCTTAAGAAAACAGAACATTTACTTTGAGATGCATCACTTAGTTTATGTATTTATCTCAAGGGGACATAGATGGTAAGAAGGCATTTTTTATGAAAGAGAACAGAAATGTCCATTCAGGGAGGAACTGCACCTCATTCACATCAAGAGGGCACAGACGGTAAGGGATCTTCTACCATGATTTTCTTTTTATAAAGTTACAGCTTTTATCCACTTACGTTAAAGTTCATGCTAGGAACCGAGCGTAGCGCAGCAAGTTTTGAAACAATCATCTTACTCCTTGACAATTGTGTGCGTCAGTGTCATATATCAAAGTCTGATTGAAAGCACCTGCCAGTACCCTTTCCAAACGAGCTTGGAGCTTAGTGACAGATCTTTGGGTACTGCTTTAACCTCACACCACACCTACACACAAACACATGGGAGGCGGGTCACAACCTGCAACTGATACTCAATACCCATTCACTACTGGGTGGACAGGGTGCTGAATTAAAAGACTGCCCACCTGCCTCCACTCCTAACATTAATCAAGCCCAAGACCTTTCAGGTGTGAGCAGAGTGCGCTAACCACTGCACTACAGAGCTCCACATGTGAGTATGTGTGTGCTTGGGAAAGAAACTCATCTACAGCAAATATAGTTTCTTGTTGAAATTTCTTTATAAAAAGTCTCGTGATTCAATTTGGTTTCTCTCAACCACTTCGATCAGAAGGGAGTGATTTCATAGAACCAAGACCAAAAAAATAACTTTTTAGGTATTATCCAGCAACTTTTGCTTTAGAAACTAAAAATAAAACAAATGTTCATCTACTACTGTGCTAAATGTTCTGAAAATAACTAACATATCAGCAAATACTACAATACTTTAATGGGTGCTTCCAGAGGTGCTTAGAAAGGTGCCGGGGAGAACTAACTGTGAATGTAGTTTCTAGAATCATTGCGGTGCAGAGGATGCTTACAGGAACAATGTTACTTTGAATCTACGAGGAGGGAGTGCAGGTTCACTATGAAGGAGGGCGGTGAAGCTAACTACTTGACAAGAGGCATGATTTTATAGGGGAGAAAATGGTGTTTAAACAGGAGACTCTTTCACTAAATAAGGGCATAATATTTCTCATTTACCGGATCACGTCCTGGGATGCAAGCTGTGCCTGCCTAATGGTACAGGGAGAGAAGGAAATATTATGACCTGCTGCTCTAACTCCCAATACTTACAACATCCTTTTGCTACTTGTTAATTTCCTTACAATAATTTCCATTTCTACTAATAACAAAGAACTAAACTTTTCAACTTTTGAGAGAGCTAAATCAATGGGGTAAAAAATGACACGAATACACTTCTTTTAAGAGACTGAAACTTAGCCCCAAATAAAACTATTAAAGCATCAGCAGGAGCCCTTGCCCTAAGCCTTTGAAGGGCCACGAAAGACTCAGCCACCGAGAAGCTGAAGCAACCAATCTGATGCGATGTTGCTCTTGCTCATGGCCAATCAGGGGCTACAGGGGGCTCAGTCTGTCACCCGCCCCACCCTCGCTGTTGTTACCCCACATGTTATTGAGCTTAGTTTACATTTCCATCACTTGTTTCTCAGCGTTTGGTTTGACTGACCTGCCTCACTGCCACATGACATTTTCTTTTTAAATGCCCAAAATATTATTCATATTAAATAGATATGATCGTCTTGTATGGAAAAGGTATCCCAAATTCAGGTCTCATGCTATACAGAAATCCTGGAGGGTCTATTGCATAGTTTACATCTAGGTACTTTTTACTTTGATATTTTAGCCTTAGTTGGGACAGCTTCCAGTATCTACTACAATTAATTACACAGGAGGATTACCACTAAGGGTGACACAGCTTTCCCTACATGTGTGCCAAGAGGTGATGGACTTACACTGTGAGCCACACCTCAGCCTGGAGGCTCCTGTGCCTCAAACCCACAACATGCAACAGGCTGTAGACGTGGCACACACCAGCAAGGTTAGCCACCATCATTTCCAAGAATGATAAATCAATAAAATATCATTTTTCATATACATCCATAATGATATAAAGTAATTACAATCTCTTTGATAAAGCCGTGAAAGGTAAGTTGTGTGAAGAATCTGAATAAGTTTAAAAAGTGCTGAGACAAAAAAATCCTGAATTCCCTAGATTAAGACTATATATACTGATCCATATGTCAGAGGATCTATAAGAGGCACAGTCTTCCCCACTGTCATCAAATACTGCCCAAGACCCCAGTGCATCCTCACCTTCCCTCTGATGCGGCGTGAGTAGCGTGGCGACATGTAGTCCTCAGGCTGGATGTCAAGGGACTCGGGGTTGATCAGCGGGGAGGTCGGGTGCTGCATGGCAAGGAACGCCTGGATGGACTTGACCTCACTGTCGTAGGATGAGTCTGCCAGTGACTTCCCCTTGGAGGCCAGGCGCATGGCAGCCAACCAACGAGCGTACTGGTCTTCCTAAAGGACATAAGGAACAAATGTTAGGTACTTGGCCAGCAACAGGATGGGTATGTGTAACTTCTACATGTTCATCACCAAATGTAAGAAAGCAATATAAAACTAATCAGCATTTTTTATCTTTTTTTTTTTTTACAGTAAAGGAAGCAGCTCAAAGGCAAAATAAAGAAAAAACAAAAAAGCTTGCTAACCACTGCTCCTAAGAAAGTAAACAAAATGAGCAGCCAGAAGGTCAGAGAGGGAGAGAGGTCAATTTCTCCTTCATGATTCCATTTTTATGTCACACTTTGTTTCCCTCTATAGCAGCTAGATAAACTGATAATGACAAAGTTTGGAATCAATTACAATCCACATTTCCACTGCCACTACCCATGTAAGAATATGATGGGGACTGGAGGAATATACACCATTTCATAACTACATAACCTGGAGGAACAAAAAGAAGAAATCCCAGCTCACCGTGGCAAACCTGATGATGTAGTCCGTCATGCCATCAGGGGCCGGCGCTTCCAGTTTGACACCATAGCGCTGCTGGGCAATGTTGACGTCTGGGGTGACCTCGCAGCCCCGTAAGCTGATCTTCTCTATTGGCTCCTCATTAGTGTTTTCAGCGCTCTTGTAGTAGCGGAGGCACATGTCCTTACAGGTAAAGTAATACTGCTTGAAGCCCTTCAGGGTGAACCGCCGAGGCCTGGAACGATGAGACTCGGGTTAGCTTTGTGTAGTGAGGCAACCAGGCTTAAAGTTCTCTCTGTCTCATCTGATCTTTATGATGTGAGCTATTATTTTATTAACCCTTAGACGGCAGCAGTATTTGAAGAGTAGCTCCCCAAAATGAATGGTCTATATATAATCACTGCCGACCTTAGGACCGTTGCATAAATATAGTTACGCTACATACGAGATGTTTTAGCTATCGTCCATATACGTATAGATTCTACCGCAATCTGGAAGTGGTTACATTTCTGCCATACGAAGCAGACTGACTGAATTTTGGACTGTCTATATATAGTTCCACTGCTGTCTAAGGGTTAGTAATGTACACATACCCCCATATTCATTACTACTGTCGTCATACTGATCATAACCCAGGGTGCAGACTACCCAATAAAATGAGCCAAAATGTTATCAATGCATAGTTTATCAGCATCAACTCCATTTCCAAAATATTTCAGGTTAGGAGGATGTCTTAAGAGGGAGAAGAAATAAAATAACATGATTAGATGAATGAAGACTGTCCACTGAAAGAGGCCACATGGCAAATACTCTATTGTCCAAACCCTGTCACTGGCTTTGATTAAAAACAACCCATAAATCAAATGCCTGAAGCAACTAGAAGCCAATTTAACCCAGTAGCTGCGGGGGTCATGTTTCTTAAAGGCCCCTCTAAGCGAGAAAAATGAGTAAAATCATCACTCATGCCAACCATTTCATAATATATGTCAATGCATTTGTGATCAGTTTATGCATCATCTATTTTGAGGGGTTTATATCACGGCAAAAATTTGGTCTGTCACTGGTACATGGTAAAGCCACAAATTTGGCTCGTCACTGCCACCAGGTTGAACAGGATTACAAGTTTTGATATAGTTTTTAACATCTTTTTTCCTATCCATTCCTTCAAAATGGTAACATATCCGTATACTCATGGAGTTAAGTTTGATGACTTTTCTCCATTCATATGACATAATAAGGAGGTTATGTGTAGGTCCTCTCATGTATGTACAAACTCATAATCAAAGGCTTCATAATATTGCTTGCAGTCTCATTCATCAGAACACTCCCCACCCCCAATACAAACACGTTATTACACACTTCATGAACCTGAGGTAATCGGCCAGCTCAGGGATCTGCATGATGTCCGCTGGGTTGGAGGACACATGGGAGCCCTCGAGGGACATTTGGAGCTCGCTGAGGGCACGGTCGATGTCGTCCTCGCCCCCCATGTTGGGCTCCGGCTGTGGCTTGTTCACTTGCAGGTTGACTTGCAGCTGAAATGGAATACATAGGTTTTGTTAGTGGTGAAAAAGAAAATCTGTGAGTAATGCACATATGAATAAGTAGAGAAATGCACCCAAGTCACAGGCAGACACTTAGCTTGTTCATCAACAGATTAACTTGCTGATATGTAGGTTCTATGCAACATATTTTTGATATGATATTTTGTCATAAAAACAAATATGTAAAGAGAAAGGTTGCCAGTTTATTGTATTCTTACACATGAATAATATTTCACAGGGTCGTAGGGCAACATATAAAAACATGTTCTATGAGTAGTCAGTGGCATGTCAAATATAGCAAGAATCACGTATCACTGGCACAACACCGTAACTGAAGCTCAAGTTATTTACCAATGACTAAAAATAGTTACATACTTGGAGGGCAGCAAACATGAGCATCTCTTCCTCAGTGCAGTCAATCTCCTCATTGAGAATCCCCCACTTGGCTTGCTCGTAGATGAGGTTGATGCGCACGGCATCATATTTAGGGTTTAGGTCGTAAAATGAGAAGAACTTGAAGCGAAGCAGCAGTGTGCTGTGCTCTCGAACACCCTGCTCCATGATGGACAGGGATGAGTCAAGCCATCTGAAAGAAATTTGTTATTCAGATCTGCAGTGTAATACATCTCAAGGCTGGTGTGTACCAACGATGGTCACCACACCATTCACAACTGATTATACAATATGCTAAAATGTATATCTAAAGACTGCAGATCTCCACTGAATGAGTTACAGCAAGCAAATTTTGTGATTTAGAATAAAAGTAAAAAAGCACCCATTTATGGCAAATAAAGGGAAGGAAACATATGAGCACAGGACAATGTGCATAACACCCACTGCTTCCCTTCTGCATTAAAATCATAAGAAGGATAATAAACATGAGTTATATATGCAAGAAACCCTTACACATGACTAAGCAAACCCCAACCATCATCCAGCAAACACTTACGCCACGTTCATCCTGGCCTTCTCCAGGAGGGACTTGGGGCGCAGGGCCTTGCCGCGCACCTCATGGGACAGGTGGGCCGGGGAGTTGGTCAGGGACGACCGCAGGTCATCCATGCCGTCCACACTGTCTATGGTGGTGTTCA
>NC_066547.1:8814768-8837268 GCF_024679095.1 Eriocheir sinensis
AAATAAAAACGAAAGAAAAAGAGGGAAAACGAAAAGGAGGAGGAGGAGGGAGATTAGGAAGAAAAGGGAGGAGGAGGAGGAGGAGGAGGGCGCGTTTCCGGTGGAGGTAATTCCTAAAAAAAAATCTGTCTACCACTAAGTCATTTCCGGTCCCTTTACCTAGAACCCTTTGGTCACCCCTTATTATTATTATTACTATTATCATCATTACTATTATTATCATCATCGTTACAACTACTACCATCCTCCTTTTGGTGTCGTAATATGAGAATCCTTTTACTGATGACGAAATCCAACGGCGTAAAAAATAATATAAAGCAAATAATATACAAAAATCGGCGTTATCATGTATTCAAAACGTCTATAACAGTGATCGTGGTTTAGGTTATCGGTGCAAAGGGTGTCAAATACTTTTTATATAATCTGTATGTCAGTAGTAATGCCTGGAATGTCTTATAAGTCACTTGTTCCCATGATAAGTGAAGAATATAAGCGCAACAAAGATTCCAGACGTCTATAACAGTGATCAAGGCTTAGGATATCAAAGAAGAGGGTCGGATACTTTTTCTATATACCTGCAAGTCACTTCTTCCCATGATAAGTGAAGGATATAAGCGCAACAAAGATTCCAGACGTCTATAACAGTGATCAAGGCTTAGGATATCAAAGAAGAGGGTCGGATACTTTTTCTTATATAACCTGCATGTCACAGTAGAGATGAGTCGTAAGTCACTTGTTGCCATGATAAGTAAAGAATATAAGCGCAACAAAGATTCCAGACGTCTATAACAGTGATCAAGGCTTAGGATATCAAAGAAGAGGGTCGGATACTTTTTCTTATATAACCTGCATGTCAACAGTAGAGAGATGAGTCGTAAGTCACTTGTTGCCATGATAAGTGAAGAATATAAGCGCCGCAAAGATTCCAGACGTCTATATCAGTGATCAAGGCTTAGGATATCAAAGAAGAGGGTCGGATACTTTTTCTTATATAACCTGCATGTCAACAGTAGAGAGATGAGTCGTAAGTCACTTGTTGCCATGATAAGTGAAGAATATAAGCGCCGCAAAGATTCCAGACGTCTATAACAGTGATCATGGATTAGGATATCAAAGAAAAGGGTCGGATACTTTTTCTTATATAACCTGCATGTCAACAGTAGAGAGATGAGTCGTAAGTCACTTGTTGCCATGATAAGTGAAGAATATAAGCGCAACAAAGATTCCAGACGTCTATATCAGTGATCAAGGCTTAGGATATCAAAGAAGAGGATGTCGGGTACTTTTTCTTATATAACCTGCATGTCAATAGTAGAGACGAGTCCTAAGTCACGTGATGCCATGATAAGTGAAGAATATAAGCGCAACAAAGATTCCAGACGTCTATAACAGTGATCAAGGCTTAGGATATCAAAGAAAAGGGTCGGATACTTTTTCTTATATAACCTGCATGTCAACAGCAGAGAGATGAGTCGTAAGTCACTTGTTGCCATGATAAGTAAAGAATATAAGCGCAACAAAGATTCCAGACGTCTATATCAGTGATCAAGGCTTAGGATATCAAAGAAGGGGGTGTCGGATGCTTTTTTTATGAACCTGAATGTGAAGAGTAGAATTAATTTAAAGTATTGAGGTCGAAGTCACTTATCATCAAGAGAAGTAAAGAATATAAACCCACCAAGTATTCCAAGCACAGCGTCTGATGATGAAAATGCGTGTGGTGTTGCAACGAACCGGATCATAAATATGTATCATAGAAATAGAAAATAGACTGAGGACCGAGAGAATGGGAAAGGCCTAAGCAATAATAATCGTTTTTGTATGATGATGCGAAGGTCAAAAGTGGCGTTGGGAGAGAATATTAAGTTATCATCGTCATCATCATCAGCTTTTCCATTCTTTTTTTTTTTCTTTCTCTCTTTTAACTCTACGATTTCAGGTCTTAGGGTATCAGAGCACACACGCACAGTGGTTTCGAATACTATTTACATAACCTGTATTTCAGTAGTAAGGAATGGAATGTCCTGAGTCACCTGTCGCCCATGAAAACAACGTCACTTGCATCACCGTGTTTTTTGTTTCCTGAATCACACGGACGCCAGATTAGAAAGGAGAGAAAAAGAGTCGAAGCATAATAGTTAAAGGAAGTGGAGTGTTGTGTTAGTCACCTGTTGCCCATGAAAAGTAATGAAACCACTTGCATCACCGTGTTTTTTGTTTTCTGAATCACACGGACGCCAGATTAGAAAGGAGAGAAAAAGAGTCGAAGCATAATAGTTAGAGGAAGTGGATGTTGTGTTAGTCACCTGTAGCATGTGAAAAGTAAAAAAACGAAATTCGCATCACCGTGTTTTCTGCTTTTTGACTCACACGCCGGAGGTCATGGAGTAGAAGAGAGAGAGAAAAGAGAAAATAGAGTAAAAATATAATAGTAAAAGGAAGTGAATGTTGTGTTAGTCACCTGTAGCATGTGAAAAGAAAATAAACCCAATTCGCATCAACGTGTTTTCTGCTTTCTGACTCAACGCCGGAGGTCATGGAGTAGAAGAGAGAGAGAAGAGAAAATAGAGTAAAAATATAATAGTAAAAGGAAGTGAATGTTGTATTAAGTCACCTGTTGCATGTGAAAAGTAAAAAAACGAAATTCGCATCACCGTGTTTTCTGCTTTCTGACTCACACGCCGGAGGTCATAGAGTAAAAGAGAGTTATAGAGTAAAAGAGTAAAATAAAGGAATGTATAAGAATGTTGAATGAATGAAGAGTAAAGAGAAACAACACTTGCATCACTATATACGTTCTTTTACCCACTCTTCGGACGTAAAAGAGAGAAAAAAAGAGCAAGAACAAAAGTAAAGGAGTAGAGGAGTAGGCTATGTGAGAGTGAAATACCCGGAGTCATTTGTCGTCATAAGAGGTAAAGAAACACCACCTTGTCACTCCCGCCACCTTGTCACTCCCTCTTCGCACGTAAAAGGGATAAAAAAAATAGCAAGAATAAAAGTAAATCAGTAAAAGAGTGGAAGGTATAGAAACGAGAATTGTATCACATTCTGTCACTCCCTCTTCGAACGTAAAAGAGAGAGAGAGAGAGAGAGAGAGAGAGAGAGAGAGAGAGAGAGAGAGAGAGAGAGAGAGAGAGCAAGTTAAGACGTAAAAGAGTGGAAGATAGTGGAAGATCCCGAGTCATTTGTTGCCCAGAAGAGGTAAAGAAACACCACTTGAATCACAATCTGTCACTCCCTCTTCGCACGTAAAAGAGAGAGAGAGAGAGAGAGAGAGAGAGAGAGAGAGAGAGAGAGAGAGAGAGAGAGAGAGAGAGAGAGAGCAAGTTAAGACGTAAAAGAGTGGAAGATAGTAGAATACCAAAGTCATTTGTTGCCCAGAAGAGGTAAAGAAACACCACTTGAATCACAATTTGTCACTCCTTCTTCGCACGTAAAAGAGAGAGAGAGAGAGAGAGAGAGAGAGAGAGAGAGAGAGAGAGAGAGAGAGAGAGAGAGAGAGAGAGAGAGAGAAGAGTGGAATGCCTTATAAGTCACTGTTGCATCATGGCCTTCACTGTCCTTACGCGCTCGCCGGACGTCACTGAGTTAAAGGGAATCAAGGCGTATTGCTCAAGGGTCTTTAAATTCCAGGTGACGCAGTGGTGCCATAGGTGGGTCATTAGGACACTAGGGCGGAAATTTTTGCTTTTTTTCTAGGTTTGTGTTTACAAGCAGAAGTTATTTGATGGATTTATGACTCTCTCTCTCTCTCTCTCTCTCTCTCTCACCATAAATTTCCCTCCGTCTCCCCTTCTTCCTCTTCCCTCCTCTTCATAAGCAACAACCACTCCTTCCTCCTCCTCCTCCTCCTCCTCCTCCTCTCCTCCTCCTCCTCCTCCTCCTCTTTTTCACGTCGTTTTCTTCTCTCCACTCTTCTATATTTCCTTCCCTCCTTCCATCACCATCACCTCCTCCTCCTCCTCCTCCTCCTCCTCTTCTTCCTCTCCCTCCTTCTCTCCACCCTCATTACTCTTCTACCTTCCCTCCCTCACTCTCCCTTACTCTTTCTCCCTCCATCAATCCATCTTCCATTCTCCCTTCATCTCCTTTTCCTCATTCCCTCCCTTCCTTCTTCAATCTTTCTCCTCCTTCCTTTCATTCGTCCATCTTCCTTAATTTCCATTCTAATTTTCCTCCCTTCCTTTCCTTCTTTTCCTCTTTTTCAATCTCCCTTCTCCTTTTCCTTTCCCTCCCTCAATCTCCATTCAAATTTTCCTCCCTTCCTTTCCTCCTCTTTCTGATTTTCCTCTTTCTCAATCTCCCTTCTCTTCCTCCTTTTCCTTTCCTCAATCACCACTAATTTTCCTCCCTTCCTTTCCTCCTCCTTTTCCTCTTTCTCAATCTCCCTCCTCCTCTTCCTTCCCTTCCCTCGATCTCCATTCTAATTTTCCTCCTCCTTTCTTCTTTTCCTCTTTCTCAATATCCCTTCTATTCCTCTTCTCTTCCTACCTTCATCTTTTTCTTCTTCCTTTTTCTCCTTCCCTCCCTTCCTCCAGTTTCCTTCTCATTTTCCTCTTTCTTTCTCTTCCTTCCTCATTCCCTCCTTCCTTTCCGCATTCTCTCCATTTCCCTTTGTCATTCTCCATTTATTTGTTCCCTCCATCTTCCATCTCCCTTTTTTCATTCCCTCCATCCCCCTCCTCTCTCCCTTCTTTCCTCCCTTCCTCCATCACTGTCATATCTTTCCTCCACCAAAGTAGAAAATTATTGGAATTAATGACTGTGAACGTGAGCACTTTGCTATCCTTCGCTTCACCGTAATTAGAGAGAGAGAGAGAGAGAGAGAGAGAGAGAGAGAGAGAGAGAGAGAGAGAGAGAGAGAGAGAGAGAGAGAGAGAGAGAGAGAGAGAGAGAGAGAGAGAGAGAGAGAGAGAGAGATGAAAATAAGAAACAAAAGGCAGAGAATTGTAAAAGGAAGGTGAATGGACGTAAATAACAGATAAATGAGAGAGAGAGAGAGAGAGAGAGAGAGAGAGAGAGAGAGAGAGAGAGAGAGAGAGAGAGAGAGAGAGAGAATGAGGATATGAAACAAGGAACATGAACACCTTTACACACACACACACACACACACACACACACACACACACACGTATACATTTAATAGAACAAACTCATTTACTTACACGCACATACACAGAACAAACACGCATTTCCACCATTACAAAACAACTAGCAAATTACACTAATATCGTAATGGCCGAAATAATAATAATAATAATAATAATAATAATAATAATAATAATAATAATAATAATAATAATAATAATAATAATAATAATAATAATAATAAATGAGTCATCGATAAATCTTGACCTTTCCTTCATGAGTGAAAGCGTCAATATTTGGGCGATACGGTGTGTGTGTGTGTGTGTGTGTGTGTGTGTGTGTGTGTGTGTGTGTGTGTGTGTGTGTGTGTGTGTGCTTTAATGGCCTACACGCCCCCATATCCTCCCATAGCCACACCCTTTTCCTTCCTTCCTTCCTCCTCCTCCTCCTCCTTTTCGATGAAAGCAGATCAGTAGATATCATATATCTGGATTTTCAAAAGGCATTTGATAAGGTCCCCCACCAACGATTGCTCAGCAAACTATCGGCGCACGGTATCTCGGGTAACATTCACAATTGGCTTGTGGACTGGCTCTCTGAGCGGAAACAGAGAGTAGTTCTAAACGGTGTTACATCTAACTGGCTCGATGTCAGAAGCGGCGTACCTCAAGGATCAGTGCTTGGCCCCATCCTCTTCTTAATTTATGTTAATGATATCGATGATGGGCTCACTTGCAAAGTATCAAAATTTGCTGATGACACAAAAATTGCAAGTAAAGTAACTGCGACACTCGACGAAGAAGCTTTACAATCAGATCTGGATCGACTTGCACGTTGGGCCAATCAATGGCAAATTAAATTTAACGTTGACAAATGTAAAGTGTTGCACATCGGAAAAAATAACAATCGCGTTCGGTACGTAATGAATGGCCAACAACTTTCTGCAGTAAGTAAAGAAAAGGATCTTGGAATCACTATATCAAGCGATTTATAGCCCGGTCAGCATTGTTCTGAGGTAGTTAAAACTGCAAACAAATTGGTTGGCTTCATCGGACGAGTCTTTAATAATATATCGGAAAAAGTTAACATTAAAACTGTATAATTCATTGGTTCGACCCCGTCTAGAGTACTGTGTACAGTTTTGGTTTCCCTATTACAGAAAAGACATAGAAAAGTCGGAACGGGTTCAACGAAGAGTAACAAAGATGATTCCTAGGTTGAGAAATTTATCATATGAACAAAGGCTTAAAGAAGTAAATTTATTCAGCCAATCAAAACGAAGCATGCGAGGCGATCTAATAGAAGTGTTTAAAATGTTTAAAGGATTCAGTGATATTAATGCGGAAGATTTCTTTACAATTGATCGATCAAATAGAACAAGAAGAAATCACAATTTGAAGATAAGTGGTAAAAGATTTTCGTCGCACGAAGCTAAACACTTCTTCTTCAATCGAGTTGTTAATGTCTGGAACTCTCTATCTCTACCCTGTGATGTCGTTGATAGTACAACAGTTACGGACTTCAAGAATAGATTAGACAAGTATTTTGAATCCAACCAGCAACTAAGATATTACTCATTGTCGTAATAACGTCAAGTTCTTTCGAATACTGGTGTCCTTGTCCGCTTTTATCGCCCGGTTAGTGGTAGCAGTAATGGTAGTTCTTTCCTCTTTCCTACATAATTTCCATGCTGCATGGTTCTTTTTCCTTTCCTGCCAGCTTTGGCTGGAGGGATGGGGGTGGGGAGGAGCCTTCGCCTTTGCTGTCCTTCATCTTCCACCTTTGATTAGATAGTTAGTGTAGCTTGTCACAAACAGCCTCGTAAGGACCAGCAGGTCTGCTGTTGTTTGTTCTTTCTTTGTGTTCCATTTCCTTCTCCTTCTCCTCCTCCTCCTCCTCCTTTTCCTTCCTGCCAACCAAAATTACATCGACGCATTAACACACACACACACACACACACACACACACACACACACACACACACACACACACACACACACACACGTGTAAACAGATGAAGGGATAAGAGAAAAAAAACAAGAATTGAAAGCTTTGAAATGTTAAGAAAAAGGAATACGAAGAACAGACAGGAGAAAAAGGAGGAAGGAAACCGTCAAATGATAGGAAGGGAGATAAGACAATGGCTGAGGAGGAGGAGGAGGAGGAAGAAGAGAGAGGAATTCACTTATTCTGAGCCTTTTACCTTTATTTTCGTTATTTCTTTTCTCTCTCTCTCTCTCTCTCTCTCTCTCTCTCTCTCTCTCTCTCTCTGTATTCTCATGGTTCATTCTT
The DNA here is from genome assembly GCF_024679095.1 of Eriocheir sinensis. Taxonomy (NCBI): domain Eukaryota; kingdom Metazoa; phylum Arthropoda; class Malacostraca; order Decapoda; family Varunidae; genus Eriocheir; species Eriocheir sinensis. Next base: position 8,822,152 of record NC_066547.1, read on the forward strand.
TTCACGTTTTTCCTCCTCCTCCTCCTCTTCCTCTTCCTCCTCAAGTCTTTATCTTTTGTCTGAATCATTAGTCACGGTTAAGAATCTTCACTATCATCAGCATCAGCTCCCCCTCACCCCCCCCTGCACCCCTTCCTTATTTCCTGCTCCTCCCTTCCCCTCCCTGTTTGCTTCCTCCTCAATCCCCCTCCCCCCCAGTGCATGACAGGGGGCGGAAGTGTGTTATTGGGAGTGGGGGGTGAGGATGTGGGGACGTGTAGGCGACAGGTGCAGGCGTGGTGGGGAAGGGAGAGGAAGGGAGGAGGGGAGAGGGGATAGAAGTGGGTAAGGTAAGTAGAAAAGGGTAAAAGTGAATGGAAGAGGGGAGTGGCACGGGTGAAGTAAGAGGAGTGTAAAAGGAAAAAGGAAAAGGGGAAGGACATTGAAGGAAAAGGAGAGAAAAAGCGTGAGTATATAAGGGAAGGGATGATGAAAGAGCGGAAAGGAGGAAGGAAGAGAAAGGGAAAGATTGGGAGATGGAAAAGGAAAAGGAAGAGAGGAAATGGAACATGGTAGCAGAAAGAACAGAAGGAAAGGGAGAGAGAGGGAGGGCATACGGAGAGAAGGGAAAGGAAACCGAGGGAAAGGGGAGAGAGGGAAAGGAAGAGAGGGAAGGGCCTGATGGGAAAAGAGGGAAGGGTAGAGGGGAAAGAAGAGGTGATAGAGAACAGAGCAAGAGGGAAGGGAAGAGGAAAGAGAGGGAAGGGAGGAGGAGGAGGAGGAAGGAGGAAGAGAATCAAGGGGCGTGGCTTCGCTAAATTGTAATTGCGGTGAAGGTCATGTTAGGAGCATAACTGTGACCTTTGATGTTATTGTTGATGATGATGATGATGATGATGTTATTGTTGTTGTTGATGATAATTATGTTGTTGTTGTTGTTGCCCCGCTTGTTTTCGTCACTGTATTAGCGGTTTGGTTTTTTTTTCTTCATTTTTTGTAATTATAGTTATGTAGAAAATATAGAAAGCAAACTCTCTCTCTCTCTCTCTCTCTCTCTCAGGTGTAATCTCTCCCCCACACTAATTAAAGACACCCCATCATCCTCTCCCCTTCCCCCCTCCCCCCTCCCCCTCTCTCTCTCTCTTATATGATAAATTAATGACGGCATATCTTCTTTTTCCTCTTCTTTTTAACAATTAATTTCATCACTTCCTTCTTTTTCTTTATCTTCCTCTCTTATCTGAGTGAAGTCATAATTTCCGGAATGTCCTTCTTTCTTCCTTTTCTTTATCTCGACACTTAACATATTCTTCTTTATCCAGTGTTGTTGTTGTTTTTATTGTTTTTATTTATCATTAACATCATTATCGACTTTTTCTTCTTTTTATTTCCTTTTTCATAACCATAATTTTCGTATCTATTTTTCATCTTTTTCCTTGACGACCTTCTTCATCATCATCATCATCTTCTTCTTCTTCTTCTTCTTCTTCCTCCTCCTCCTCCTCCTCCGCCTGTTTACCATAATCAGCGCCATAACGATGCAGTTTCGTAGAATTTTCCTCCTCCTCTTCTTCTTCCTCCTCCTCCTCCTCCTTTACTATTTGCTGTCTATGCAATTCACTTTTGCAGAAGACATGCAGAAGAATGCAAAGATGGAGGATAAGAAGTGGTAATGATACAGAAGGAGAAGGAGGAGGAGGAGGAGGAGGAGGAGGAGGAGGAGGAGATGTATGTTGTTTTGGAAATGTGAGGCGGTACTGAGAGAGCATAGAAGAGGAGGAGAAGAGAGACGAGGAGGGAGGAGAAGGGAGGAGGAGGAGTCAGAAAGAGATGAAATAGGAAGGGGGAAAGTAGGAAGTTGAGAAATTAGGGAATATTAAAATGAGGGAAGAGGAGGAGGAGGAGGAGGAGGAAGGAAGGAGATAAAATAATGAGACAAGGGAGACTGCACAAATTAGGAACAGAGAGAGAGAGAGAGAGAGAGAGAGAGAGAGAGAGAGAGAGAGAGAGAGAGAGAGAGAGAGAGAGAGAGAGTAAACATTATGGCCTGGTTGTTTATACTGTGGCGCATATAGCGAGCCAGCTCATGCCCGTTCACACACACACACACACTGTGAATGGCTTGGCTCACTTCCTACCCTCAAGCACACACACACACACACACACACACACACACACACACACACACACGGACAAACAGAGAGACGAGATAAAATTATGTAGAATCAAAACAGTCCTATCAAACTAGACTCTCTCTCTCTCTCTCTCTCTCTGATGATGATTCACCTGCCAGGTAACTTAATAACGGTCTCCAATCACGGCCTAATGTTGTGATAAGGGAGATAAGGCAGGTGAGAGAGAGAGAGAGAGAGAGAGAGAGAGAGAGAGAGAGAGAGAGATAGAGAGAGAGAGAGAGAGAGAGAAGGGGGGAGGGGGAGAAGAGGAATAGAAGGAGGAAGGGAAGAGAAATAAGGAAGGAGAGGAAAAGAGAAGAGAAACACAAAGATGGCGGGAAGAGAAAGGAGGAAGGGGAAAGGAATAAAAGGAAGAAGGGAAGAGAAAGTGATAAGTAAAGAGAAGACGATACGAAGAAAGGAAGGAAGAGAAAGGAGGAAGGGGGGAAGGAGGGAAGAGAAGGGAGGTAGGAGGGAAGAGGAGGAGGGGGAGGGGGAGAGGAAAGCATGTTGGTGTTAATGAGAAAAGGAGAGAAAGAAAAAAATAAGTTAAAAAAAAAAGGGAGGAAGAGGAAGGAGGGAGGGGCGGAGCGGAAGGGGTAATGAGATGAAATGAGAGGAGAGAAAAGATGAGAAGCAGAGGAGGAGGAGGAGGAGGAGGAAGAGGTCGATAGTAAAGAAAAAAGGCAAAGGGCTGAATAACGGAAATCTAATATGAGAGAGAGAGAGAGAGAGAGAGAGAGAGAGAGAGAGAGAGAGAGAGAGAGAGAGAGAGAGAGAGAGAGATGGGGAGTGGGGGATTTTGCAGTGGTGGTGGTGGTAGTGGTGTGTGCCAAGGAAGCCAGCCATGCACACACACACACACCTCCCATCCTCCTCCTCCCCCTCACATAACTTTGACCTTCTTTTAAAACTCTAACGAGGAGGAGGAGGAGGAGGAGGAGGAGGAAAGAGGAATAGAGTTGTATGACTTGGCGTGTTCTACTACAATTTCTATCACTACTACTACTACTACTACTACTACTACTTCTACTACTACTACTACTACTACTACGCTGTTGCCAAAAGGAGAATATGAGAACAAGGCCATGAGAGAAGGAACTAGCTTATGAGGCAAGAGATAGCCTTTAACAGAAGAGGAGGAGGAGGAGGAGGAGGAGGAGGAGGAGGAGGAGGAGGAGGAGGAGGTGCAATATAAGGCAGAACGGATCTCCATTTTGTCATTAGTCAACCTCCTCCTCCTCCTCCTCCTCTTCTTGTTATTCTTGTGCATGTCCTTCCTCTTCCTCCTCCTCCTCCTCCTCCTCCTCCAGAAGACGCAGTAGTTAAAGCTCCTGCGCCATGTCTCCTGTCACCTCTCTCTCTCTCATAAGCTGGTGGCGACACAACTCTTCCTCCTCTTCTTTATTCAAACTTAACTATATACAAAACTTCACAAACGCATTAAATATATTAGACGTGACAATAATTAAGTCAATCAAATAAATAAATAAATAAAATCATACCCTTCTACTGACATATACGAACCTCTAATAAGTTAATGTAAACGGACGAGCGCACTTTTGCATAATATATAAGAACCTGTAAATTATCTCGCAGTCTACCTGATACCTTTTAAGTCAATCGCGGGAGATAAACTGCAATACAAGTCGCGCTGAGGTGGCTTCAAATATTTTATCTTTGTGTAACGAGACTAATAAAAGTTAATAATGTGTCTTAATCATTGGTATGCAGAGTTTGAACACGTGGGCTAATGATACAGGTGAAGACGTTAATATACAGGTGAGGAGAGTGGGGAGTTTTAGCGAGTGAGAAAGGGGGTAAATTATTAAAGAAAAGTATGTGAAGGAAGGAAGGAAGGAAGATGATAGAAGTGAAACAGGAAAATAATGATACAGGAAAGACAAGTAACGGGAAATTAAGGCAGGAATGAAGGAAAGGAAGGAAGAAAGGAAGTTAAGAAGAAAGGAAGGAAAGAGAGGAAGAAATGAGTGAATTAAGGAATGAATTATTGAAGGGAGGGAGGAAGAAAGGATAGAAGAAAGGAAGGAAGGAGACGGTACGAGTAGAGTAGAAGAAAATATGTTAAAAGAGGAAGAAATAAGATATAAGATGAACTAATAGTAAATCATGGGAGGAAAGAAAAACAGTGAAGGGGAGAAGAGATCCAGAAAGTCATACGCAAAAGAAGAAAAGAAAGCGAAAAAAAAAAAAACGAGGTGGATAGAACAAGTTAAAGGAGCAAGATAATAAGAAAAATCACGTAAGTCAAATCAGTACAAGAAATGAAGTGTACGAAATTAATAATAGTGAAGAAAAGTTAGAAAACATTAAGGAAACTAAGACGGGGAGCGAGCAAGTAAAAGGGAGTGGAGGGGAAGCAGAAGAAAAGAATCCTCACATATGGGAGAGATTCGGGGAGGCATCGCATATTTGGAGAGACTGACACGAAAAAGAGAGGACGAGAAGGGGAGAAAAAAAATGGACGAGGAGTAAGAATTAATAATAAAAACGAGGAAAAGGAAGAAGAGGAAAACAGAGGAAGAAAAGGGAGAAAAAAACTGGACCAGGAGTAAGAATTAATAATAGAAACGAGGAAAAGGAAGAAGAGGAAAACAGAGGAAGAAAAGGGAGAAAAAAACTGAGCCAGGAGAAAAGAAGAATTAACAAAAGAAAAGAGGCAGAGGAAGAAGAGGAAAACAGAGGAAGAAAAGGGAGAAAAAACACTTGGCCAGGAGAAAAGAAGAATTAACAACAGAAACGAAATGAGGAAGAGAAGGAAGAAGAGGAGGAGGAGGAGGAGGGAAGTGGAGACAAGACTAAGGAAGAAAAAAAATGTGGAAAGACGACAAAGACAAGAAGACAAGAAAGACTGATGAGGGATAAATATAAAAGATGGAGAGAAAAATATGAACATGAAAGGAAAACGGGTGAAAAGTGATGATATGAGAGAGAGAGAGAGAGAGAGAGAGAGAGAGAGAGAGAGAGAGAGAGAGAGAGAGAGAGAGAGAGAGAGAGAGAGAGAGAGAGAGAGAGATGGCAGTTTCCCGAGGTTTAGGCGTGTGTTTGGAAGATGTGAAGAAGGGAAGGGAAAGTGTAAGCCAACATCAGCTGACACTAACGACCACCACCACCAGTATCATCACCACCACCCCCATCACCACCAACAACAGCATCACCAAAACCACCCCCACCATCACCATCAACATCATCACCACCCTCACCAGCATCATCACCACCACCCCCATCACCACCAACAACAGCATCACCAAAACCACCCCCACCATCACCATCAACATCATCACCACCCTCACCACGACCACCAGCATCATCACCACCACCACAACCATCACTACTTCCACCATTATCATCAACAACATCATCACCACCACCATCATCACCACCACCAGGAGAAGCATCATCACTCCCACCACCATCATATCATAATTAATCTTCGTGACTATCATTAGTAATCTTTATCAGTTCGTTAATCATTCTGACTAATATACTAAACAAAAGTATTGCTCTGTCAACCTTTAAACTTAACGATTATATTTCCCTCACTACTACTACTACAGCTACAACAACCTTCATCCTTATCTACTACAATTACTACTATTACGACTACAGCTACAATAACTTTTATCCTTATCACCTACAACCCAACCTAACCTAACCTAACCTAGCCCAAACCAATCCAACCTAACATAACCTAACTCATCATAACCTAACCTAACCTAACCTAATTTATCCTAACATAACAAAACCCAACCTAGCCGAACTCATCCTAACATAATCTAACTTAACCCAGCCTAATCTATCCTAACCCATCCTAATCTAACCTCCTCTACTACTACTACAACAACAACAACAACTACTACTACTACTACTACTACTACTACTACTACCACCACTACCACTACCATTACAACAACTAAAATCCTCACCACCCACCACCGCCCACCACACTACACTCACCACCACCACCACCCACTCACCACCATCAGTTCGCCGTTTATCACCCTCGGAGGATCTAAATGTGCGGTAAAAACGACGATGCCGCGCCAAGAGGACGACAGCCAAGACCAGAACGACCGTGATGTCAGGCGGAGGAGGCGGCGGACAGGGTGGTGGTGGTGGTGGTGAACGGAAGGTGGTGGAAAGGGAGCAGGGAATAGAAGCAGTGGAGGATGAGGCTGTAGTAATGGTGGTGAAGGTGGAGGTGGTGGTGGACGAAAGGTGGAGACGGTGGAAAGGGAGCACAGAATAGAAATACAAGAGGAGAAGGAGGTTGTGGTGATGGTGGTTGCGATGGTGGTGGTGATGGTGACGAGCGCAAGGTGAAGGGAGTGGTGGTTGGTGATAATGATGGTGGAAAGAGAATGAAGAAGACAGGTAGAGGAGGAAGAGGTAGTAAGGTGATGGTGATGGTGGTTGTGATGATGGAGGTGGAAACTAGATAGGAGTTGCGATGATGAAGATGGTGAAGGGGATGAAAGTGTAGCTGTTGTAAGAAGAAGGAAGAGAATATGAAGAGAAAGAAATGGTGAAGAAGAGGGAAGTGGGTCAAGGTGTAGATGGTGAAGATGGTGATGATGCGGATGACAGAGAGAGAAAGAGAGAAATAAATGGTGAAGAAGAGGGAAGTGGGTGGTGTATATAGAACGTAAAGGTGTAGATGGTGAAGATGGGGATGATACGCATGACAGATAGATAAGCTACAGCGATGGTGATGATAATGAAAGAGTTGCACATCAGGTGACAGGTGGAAGGGGAGACTGGTGTGACAGTGATGGTGATGGTGCATAGTGGAAAGATAACGATGAGGTAGGTATGGTAATGGTGGTGATGGAGGAACAGAATATGGCATCGAGAGAGGGAGAGGGGAAGGTTAGTGACGGAGGTAGAGTACGGTAGGTGAGGTGGGAGGGGAAGGTCAGTCACAGAGGTAGGGTACGGTAGGTGAGGCGAGAGGGGAGTCCTGATCAGCTGACGGATGTAAACAAACCATCGCGCGAACGGACAGAGTATGGACACGTGACCTAAGCGGAAGGAGCCCCATAACCCTCGTCCATTCACCCGTCTAGAGGGGCCGAAATAGACATGAGGCGGAAGCGATCAAGTCTTAAATAGATGTGACGAAGGGAAGGACAGAGAGGATGAAGCAAGGCCAAGGAGCATAGTACAGAAATAAAGGAGAAAGACGTCACCTTAAACAAACAGCCTAAGCCATTATTTTCTACTCTACAGGAAATGAGAAAAGAATCGTCATTATCTCATTTGGCTTAAGATTTAGGCAGAAATGAAAAGGCCAATTCTAGAACACTCAAACCCTGAATGACGAAGGCAACTATACAAAAACGGCAGTCGCGTGTTAAAGAAAAAATGATGTAGAGAAAAACCTGGAAATCGCTGAAAAATGACTTAGGCAATAAAATATGAAAGGAAGGTAAATGCAGGTAAAAGTTTTGTGAGGCAGAAAATAAAAGCAAAAAATATGACAAATGCAGAAAAATGAAGCTAAGAAAGAAACATATTGAAAGAAAATAAATGACAAAAGAAAAAAAAGAAAAAATTACAAAAATAAAAATAGACGAAACTAGACGAGAAACACAGATTGAAATACACGCAGAAACACAGACAGACAGACAGACTTAAAGACAGTAAGACAAAGACAAATCAAAGTATATATAAAGAAAGAAACAAAGAGAATCCGCCTGACAGATGGACAAATAGAGCAATGCAATCAAGACACTTCACTTAAGAGAGAGGATAACTAATGAACAGGAGAGAGAGAGAGAGAGAGAGAGAGAGAGAGAGAACGTATACCGGTTATGACACTAAATAAAAATAATGATCCGATACCCTCTCTCTCTCTCTCTCTGCCTTACAGGGGCCGACCCAGTCCGGACGCCTACACACACACACACACACACACACACACACACACACACACACACACACACACACACACACACACCTATTTTTACGCCCACGTTACGTTGTCCAACAGCTTACGCCTATGACTACACACACACACACACACACACACACACACACACAGGAAAATACATATAACTAAGGACTGATATACTCATAAATACATAACCAAACACACACACACACACACACACACACACAGGAAAATACATATAACTAAGGACTGATATACTCAGAAATACATAAATGCATAACCAAACACACACACACACACACGCACACAGATGAGGGTACATATAAACAAGGTTTGATGCACTAATACATAAACACACACACACACACACACACACACACACACACACACACACACACACACACACACACACACTCCTTTTCCCACGCCTACGTATAAACTCCCACGCTGCTTAACCAAACTTACCAAACCTGTTTCTTGAGCTTTTACTACAATTCTCCCCCCCACACACCTGTCCTCTCTTCCCCCTCCCCCTCCTCCTCCTCCTCCTCCTCTTCTTCTTCCTCCTTCCAAAACATAAGGAGAGAGCGAGGGTTGTAGGTGTCTCGCTACGCCTTTTCTGGAGGAGGAGGAGGAGGCGAAGGAGGAGAGGGCGGTTACTAGGAGGAAAAATGTGTTGTGTGTTTGTGTGCATGTGTGTGTGTGTGTGTTTAGTGGTTTACAAAATTAATAATCATCTCATACGATCTCTCTCTCTCTCTCTCTCTCTCTCTCTCTGCGGTTAAAATCACAAGAGAAGAGTCAACAGAAGGAGACAGAAATCCCTTCTCTCAACCTCCTCCTCCTCTTCCTAGTAAACCTCTCAACGTGATCCTCTCTGTAAGCCTCCGTGACAAGCATCTCTCTCTCTCTCTCTCTCTCTCTCTCTCTCATGTTATTCAGACTGGAAGTAAAGGAGATAACAGGAATGATCAAAGAGGGTAAAAAAATGGAATGAAAGAAGAAATAATAATAATAATAATAATAATAATAATAATAATAATAATAATAATAATAATAATAATAATAATAATAATGCAAGAAAGATGAAAGGAAAAGAAAGGAACAACGAAATACGAGGATAAGGTCATAAGGAGTCTGCAAGAGGCCGATTTAAACATGAGAAAGAAGGGAAATGAAGAGAATCAGAGATGAGTAAAATAAAGAAAGGAAGCAAGATATGATACAGTGATGGGTGGAAAAAGAGAGAGAGAGAGAGAGAGAGAGAGAGAGAGAGAGAGAGAGAGAGAGAGAGAGAGAGAGAGAGAGAGAGAGAGAGAGAGAGAGAGAGAGAGAGAGAGAGAGAGAGAGAGAGAGAGAGAGTGTTAGGAAGGTCAAGTTATGAATTAAGGCAGGTATTGATAAACATGACGAAGAAAAAGGGAAGGAAAGAGAGGAAAGAATGGAGAGAAAAAAACTATCCCTGTATATCTCATTCTTTTGCGATCTTTCCTCATAATTTTTACCTTCATCTTCCCTTTTTCATCGGTCAGGGGATGATGGGGAAGGTATGCGGGTAAACACGAAGGAAGGAGGGAGGGAGAGGGAGGTAAAAGGGGGAGAGAGAGGAGAAGGTAAGGGAAAAAATATAGAAGTGAATACGAAGGAGGGAAGGAGAGGAGGGGACAGGGAGGAGAGATGAAAGGAGGTAAAGAAGGAAGAAAGATAAAGAGGAAGAGGAAGGGGAAGAGGAAGGGAAAGAGGAAAGGGAGGAGGAGGTAAACAAGGAGGAGAGAAGGGAGAGAGAGAGAGAGAGAGAGAGAGAGAGAGAGAGAGAGAGAGAGAGAGAGAGAGAGAGAGAGAGAGAGAGAGAGAGATTCAGGTGAGGAACTCTGGCACAGTGAAAGATAACATCCCTTCTGGTTCCCTTCACGCAATCTCTCTCTCTCTCTCTCAAGGCATCTAGAAGGACTGTGCGTTCTTGTTAACCCCTTTTTTGGTTGTTGTTGTTTTGGATGTTGATGTTGTGGTTTGCTTTCATAATGTTTCTCCCCCAATCTTCACTTACAATCACTCTCCTCCTCCTCCTTCGTTTCCTCCTTCTGCTTCTCTGTTCAAAGACGAGAAGCTACGATGCATAACTTGATACGATCCCTTCTCCTTCTACTCTTCCCCCCCCCCCTCCTCCTCCACCCAGTGACATCATCATTCCTACAGAGTCTTCGTGGGCATGAATAAAGTGTGTGTGTGTGTGTGTGTGTGTGTGTGTGTGTGTGTGTGTGTGTGTGTGTGTGTATGTTACGTCAGATGGTGGTTGGATGTTGCGCTTAAGTTGTGTACGTTGGGATGGTGGTGGTGATGGTGGTGGCGAAAGCTTGTGTATATGTGAGATGAAGATGGTGATGATGGTGGTGGCAGTGGTGTTGATGATGGTGGCAGTGGTGTTGAAAGTGATGATGATGATGATGATAGTATATTCAGTTCCCGATTATATTTACTCTTCATAAAATCAATAAACAAAGTAACAACAAAAAACGAAGTAAAAAAAAATGTAAGAGAAAAAAAAAGGAAAAAAAACGTAAAAACTGAAGGAAGAAAAAAAAGAGCGAAAACGTCTGAAGAAAACAACAAAGAATAAACAACCAAATTAGTAGTGGGCGCGCACCTCACCTATCCCAACCAACAGGTGCACCGTGTGTGTGTGTGTGTGTGTGTGTGTGTGTGTGTGTGTGTGTGTGTGTGTGTGTGTGCGGGCCGCCGACGCATGACCACGCCTTCTAAGGAATTGGTGCAGTGTCCTGGTACACACACACACACACACACACACACACACACACACACACACACACACACACACACACACACACACATTCCTAAGATCAGTCTAGCTATGACTAATTTCAAGGCCATTACATTTATAAAGCTCTTCTGACATCTATACATGGACTGTGTGGCCGAGATAGATAGACAGATAGATAGAGAGAGAGAGAATGTTTACCTATCATACCTGTATTAATGAACTTCTACGAGTATACAGACACTCCAAGTTTGTGTATATGGGGGAGGGCAAGAATCTCTCTCTCTCTCTCTCTCTCTCTCTCTCTCTCTCTCTCTCTCTCTCTCTCTCACACACACACACACACACACACACACACACACACACACTCCCTGGCCCCATTCACGGTCGGGCGATAAACAAAAGTGCTTGCTGGAGAAATAAACACTCCCTGCTAAATTTACTGCGAGTTAAGCCTGGCCTGGTGAAGATTAAATATAAATGCACATGTAAAAGCGGTCAGTATGAGATCTTGTTACCCACGCGAATGCTTTGACTAAATGCGTAGGCGTATATAAGTTCATCCTCTGTTGTATCTCATTGTATAAGAAGTGATAGGCGTAGTTGGTATTCGTGGACTTGTCGTTTGTATATAACTATGATTTTTTTTAGTCAAGGGCAAAAAAAACACAAAGGAAAATAATGAAAAAAAGCCCGCTAATCTCTGCTCCTATATGTAAAGAGTAAAGAGGAGTCGTTGAAAGAAAGTGATACTGTTGTTTTTAAGTTACAGTTTTCACTAAGCTTATATATAAAACAAACAGTGGCAATAGTTTTGGTCGTGTTACTGATGTGGTGTATGTGTTAAGTGATTAGAAGAAGAGGAAAAATGGGAAGATATGAATGACCGAAAAGACGGGAAGGAGAGGAATGACAGATAGACAGAGATAGAAGGGAAAAAGATAGATATAGACAGAAAGAAAGAGGGAGATAAAGAGACAAAACGTAAATTAATAGATAGATGAGAAAGTAGAGGCAACATAAAAAAAAAGAAGAATGACAGATAGAGATAGAAGGGAAAAAGATAGATGTAGACAGAAAGAAAGAGGGAGATAAAGAGAGATAAACGTAAATTAATAGATAGATGAGAAGGTAGAAGAAACATAAGAAAGAAGAATGAAAGATAGATATAAAAAAGGAAAAAAATAGATATGGATAAAAGGAAGTAGATAGATAAAGATAAACCAAAGATAACATAATACCGATAGATAAATAAGCAAATAAATAAATATAAATACCAGGTAAGTAAATGTATAGGTAAATCTTCAGGAATCAGGGTTTTAGCAAGTAACGCAAGACCTTTTAAATGTCCGAGTGAGCAAGACTTTTAAATGATCATGGGCGGGACCTGACTCCTTTAAATCCCTCGCCTGAAGGTTGCTGAAGGCCTTTAAATCCCACTCGCCGTCAGTTACGTGCATTCAAACCCTGCTTAAGAAGATCTGAGACTCCTGATTCTAATTTTGCCGTATCCGTTTATTTTTATTTTTTATAGGAGTGTTTGAGGTTGACTTGTAGGATGTGATGATGATGATGATGATGATGATTAAGATGATGATGTTTTTTTTTCGTGTTGTTTCGTTCTAATATTTTTTTTTCTTTTAAGAGTTTAGTAATATTGTTTTTTCTTCTGATCTTTCTTCCTATTTTTTCAAGCAACTTTCAGGATATATTTTTACGTGTTGTTTCATTATATATTTTTTTCTTTAAAGAGTTAAGTAATAGTGTTTTTTTCTTCTGATCTTTCTTCCTTTTTTTTCAAGCAACTTTCAGGATATATTTTTACGTGTTGTTTCATTATATATTTTTTTCTTTAAAGAGTTAAGTAATAGTGTTTTTTTCTTCTGATCTTTCTTCCTTTTTTTTCAAGCAACTTTCAGGAAAAAAATAAATCACAGCAAGACTTCCTCCCTGGTGGACCAATTAAAATTTCTACGCTATCTTCCTCTCCTCCTCCTCCTCCTCCTCCTCCAGCTTTTTACACTCCACCATGTGTCTCCAACAGTTAAAATCCTCGACCCACTTACCACCATCACCACCACCTCCTCCTCCTCCTCGTCCCTCGCCCACTACCCCCGTAAAGAGGTCACCCTTATGCTATCTGCCAATGTCAACCAGCACTACTCCCCTCCCTTTCACTACCACCACCACCACTACTACTACCACTATTACTACTACTACTATTACTACAAAAAAACAAACTCACATAAACACTCTCAGGACATAATAAGTTATCAGTTCATCTTACCTGGCCGAACCCACGTCAAAAATCCAGGTAAGTAAAAAGTGAGGTTCAAGGTATCATTAGAGAAGAAGCGTGGGCTGGCTAAGGGCGTGGCCGCGGAGGAGGAGGAGGAGGAGGAGGAGAGAGGATAGTGGCGAGGAAGAGAGAAGACTGTGAACCGGTGCGTGTGTGTGTGTGCGTATGTATGTGTGTTTGATTGCGTGTGGGCGTGTTTGTTTATGTGTGTGTACGTCTGTGTGTGTGTGTGTGTGTGTGTGTGTGTGTGTGTGTGTGTGTGTGTGTGTGTGTGTGTGTGTGTGTGTGTGTGTGAAGCGGAATGGTATGACAGGAATGATTTTTATGAGGTTTTACGAGAGAGAGAGAGAGAGAGAGAGAGAGAGAGAGAGAGAGAGAGAGAGAGAGAGAGAGAGAGAGAGAGAGAGAGAGAGAGAGAGAGAGAGAGAGAGAACTTTCTACCTCTACAACACGATAATCAAACGGTAAACCTTTCCTTCCTCCTCCTCCTCCTTCCTCTTCTTCCTCTTCCTCCTCCTCCTCCTCCTCCTCCTCCTCCTCCTCCGCCCTTCATAAACTTACCTTTCCTTCTCTCCAGGTATCCTCCCTTACATTCCTTCCCATCACTTCCCCATTCCCTCCCTTCCTTCCTCTTCCCATCCTCTACCTTATCTTTCACATCCCTTTTCATATAATTTTCCTGTCCCTTCTTACCTTTTCCTTATTTTATGCCTCTCTATCTTTTCCATCCCTTCCCCATTCCCTCTCTCTCTTCTCCTTCCCTTCCCATCCTCTACCTTATCTTTCACATCCACTTTCATATACTTTTCCTGTACCTTCTTACCTTTTCCTTATATTATGCCTCTATCTTTCCCCTCCCCTAACCTTTTCCCCTGTCCCTCATCGCCCCTTCCTCAATATGCGTTCCCATCTCTCCCATCTCTTCCTTATCCCATCCCATCCCAACCAATTTCTCTTCCTCATTCCCTCTCTCAGCCCCTCCTCATCCTTTCCCATACCTGTCACTTTCTCTCCCATCACTATTTCTTCATACCCTTCCATCACCCCCCCTCCCCTTTCCTCCTTCCCTCTCCCCCCCCCCCCCCGCCCACTCGCTGGCAAAGAGAACAGGTGCAACTTAGACAGGTAAATGTTACGGGGCCAGACATACCTCTTGACCACTTAAATCATACCTGTGCGAGAGAGAGAGAGAGAGAGAGAGAGAGAGAGAGAGAGAGAGAGAGAGAGAGAGAGAGAGAGAGAGAGAGAGATGGGGGGGGGTCGAGGGGGAGGAAAACGCTGAGGGAAGAAGAAAGGATCGAGAAAGGGAGGAAGAGAATTATGGAAGAAAGGAAGAAAGAAAGAGAAAAAGGAAGAGAAAAAAGAAGGAGAAGAAAGGGAGACGAAAGAGGAAGAAAAAAAGGAAAAAAACAGGAGAAAGAAAATGAATCGAGCGAGAAAGGAAAAAAAACAATGAAAATATATCGAGGAAAAAAAGGAAGACAGTTAAAGAAAAAAAAGAACCGAACGAGAGGGAGAAAAAGAAAGGGAGCCGAATAAGTTAAGAGAAAGAAAGAAAGGGCGCCGAGAGAGAGCGGGGCCGAAATCTCTCCAGGTGGGCGGCTTGGATCACCTGGGCAGTACCTTGTTTGGGCATCTGTCAGGCTCACACACCTGCGCCCCCCTGCCCCCCCCTTGCCACCTACCTGCCCCTCCCCCCTCCCCTGCCCTTACCTTCCCTTGCCTCTGCCTTCAACCCCCTTTTCTTTACTTGGTTCCCTTATCTCTTCCCCCCTTCCTTCCTTCCCCTTTCCTCTCCCCTCCCCTTACTTCCTCCCCTTTCATTATTTCCTTTCCTTCCTCTCTTCTTTACTCGGTTTCCTTATCTCTCCCCCTCATCTCACCCCCTTCCTTCCTTCCCCTCTCCTCCTCTCCCCTTCCCTTCCTTCCCTTTTCTTTCCTTATCTCTCCCCTCACGTCATCCCCTTCCTTCACC
>NC_066547.1:8844768-8942268 GCF_024679095.1 Eriocheir sinensis
CACACACACACACACACAAATAAACGAACACACACACACACACACACAACCACAACAATAACACGGAAGACTTATTATTGGATGATGGACCTCAACACACACAAAGTTGCACACACACACACACACACACACACACACACACACACACACACATACAACCATAACAATAACACGGAAGTCTTGATTCTGTGTTATTAGATTAGCAACACATACAGTTTACACACACACACACACACACACACACACACATACACACACACACGGAAATTTATGGTTCTCTTTTGGGAGTGTCTGACAGCATGCAGCCGTCGTCTCTGCTTGCTCAAATAGAATCCATGTGTGTGTCTGTCCCACCTACGCATGTTGATAATAATAATAATAATAATAATAATAATAATAATAATAATAATAATATCGTACATATATCAAAAGAACCACATGAAAGCAATTATATTATGAAAAACTATATACAAAAAGGGCGTTCAACTTTTTTTTATAATGCAGAAAATACAAATAAAAACACCTGAGCTAACAAAAAAAAAAATACAGAACATGGCGCCTGTGATCAAGAAGGGCAAACTCTCCTATTCTATGACTGGATACAAGGATATTTAAAAGTCCCTCATAAAAAGATAGATAGATAGATAGATAGATAATGTGTGTGTGTGTGTGTGTGTGTGTGTGTGTGTGTGTGTGTGTGTTATCAGTGACCCATTATTCTCCTCCCTTCGCAGTGACCAGATGATGACCACCACAATCATGTCCTCCTTTCCTCATGAACCCTTGACCTCTCCATCCCACTCAGCGCCTCCGCCAAGTGACCCCAATCCTACTTCTACCCCCCCTGGTGACCTCTGACCCCGCGTGCCCCAACATAACGCGGGTGGGCGGGTTTTCTTTCTCTATCTCCATCTCCATCTCTATCTATCTATCTTTGTGTGTGTGTGTGTGTGTGTGTGCATTAACGACATCTGCTGAGCCGATGCGCAATTGCAAACACACACACACACACACACACACACACTGACGATGCACATAGCCGCAGTGATCCTTCCACCAACCCTCCAAACAACACACACACACACACACACACACACACACACACACACATGCCGAGGGTGTTTACCTTTAGCAACACACCTGGAATCCTGTGTGTAAAAAAAAAAGTGTAGTGGTGGTTGGTCAAGGTGTTGTTGTTGTTGTTGTTGTTGTTTATAATGATGATAGTGGTGGTAACATAAAAGACGAAGAGATGAAAACAAGCAGAGAAGACAGGCCAGCATCAGTAGTAGTAGTAGTAGTAGTAGTAGTAGTAGTAGTAGTAGTAGTAGTAGTAGTAGTAGTAGTAGTAGTAGTAGGATATCAGTAACTCCCCTTCTTCATATACATGTTTTCTGGGTAACAAAGCTTCATTGTGGATATTTTTTGGTTGTTCTTTTTGTTTTAAATTTATTGTGCTGCTGCGTGTGCTTGCGTCTCTCTCTCTCTCTCTCTCTCTCTCTCTCTCTCTCTCTCTCTCTCTCTCTCTCTCTCTCTCTCTCAAGTAAAGTAAATGGCTTCTCAGTGCATTTTTTCACTATATTATTAATCTTTATCATCATTATCATCATTTTAACCATTATCATTTTCATTACATACAGTTTCATTACACTTGCAATACTGTTAACACACACACACACGCACACACACTTCATTGTTTGAGGAGACAAGTCACGAGAGAGAGAGAGAGAGAGAGAGAGAGAGAGAGAGAGAGAGAGAGAGAGAGAGAGAGAGAGACGGTCATTCGGTCACTTGACACCCCCTCCCCCCCTCCCCCTTCCCCACAACATCCGGCCCCCTCACCCTCACCCTCCCCCTCTTCCCCTCTCCCTTACAAATTGTCGGAAGGAAACTCCTACGTGGTCACCCCTCTTCCCTCCTCCTCCTCCTCTTCCCTCACATCTCTCACCAGCCTCCCCTCTCCTTCCTCTCCACCCATCATCTTCCCTCCCTTCCTCCTCCTCCTCCTCCAATTTCTCTTTCTCTCGTTTCCTTCTTCACTTCCTTCCTCACCTTCACTTCCCTTCTCTCTCTCTCCCTCTTTCTTCCTCCTTCTCCTCATCATCATCATCATCATTTTTCTCCTACGCCCGCTCTCCTTCCCTTCGTTCCTCCTCCTCCTCCTCCTCGTATCTACCTCTTCCTCCTTCACTTCTTCCTCCTCTTCAACTCTTACTTCGTGATTCTTTGCTTCCTCCTCTTTCGACAGCCATCATCTTGACACTCTTCCTCCTCCTCCTCCTTGCTTCTCCTCCACTCCCTTCTTCTATTCTTCCTCCTTGCCATTTTTTTTTTTTATTTAAGTTCACCACGTGCAATGTTTCTCTTCCCACCTCTATTTTTTTTTTTTTTCATTTTATCTCCTTGTCTTAATTTTTTATCACGCTTTCGTCCTATTTTTTATCTTCCTCCTTCTCTTTGTTTATCTTTTTATTTTCTTTCTCCTCTCCTTCCTCTGGTTATCTCTGTTATT
The DNA here is from genome assembly GCF_024679095.1 of Eriocheir sinensis. NCBI lineage: Eukaryota > Metazoa > Arthropoda > Malacostraca > Decapoda > Varunidae > Eriocheir > Eriocheir sinensis. The sequence continues at coordinate 8,847,281 of NC_066547.1, forward strand.
TTCACTCTTTCGTTCATCAGTTATTTTTTTTATCTTCCTTCTCTTCGTCTTTATCTTTCTTTTTGTTTTATCTTTTCCCTCTTTCTTTGTCCATCCTTATATATTTTCCTCCTTTACTTCCTCTGGTTATCTCTTTGTTATTTTCACTCTTTCGTTCATCATTGTTATATTTTATTTTCCTCCTCTTCGTCTTTATCTTTTCCCTCTTTCTTTGTCCATCCTTATATTCCTTTTTCCTTCTTCTTTCTCTACCTTTCACATCTTTGCTTTTTCTCCCCCTTTCTTTCATCATTATCTTTTATCTTCCTCCTCTTCGTCTCTATCTTTGAACTTTTTCCTCTTTTCTTCTTCATCTTTATCTTGATTTTTTTAGTAGTCGGCATTTCACGTTTTTTTTTAATCAATGAGAGAGAGAGAGAGAGAGAGAGAGAGAGAGAGAGAGAGAGAGAGAGAGAGAGAGAGAGAGAGAGAGAGAGATGGCTGTCCCAATAATAGTTCTCAAGGGTCAGACTATTTCCCTACCTCCCTCCTCCTCCTCCTCCTCTCCATCACCCTTCTCTCCATACACCTCTTCCCTCATTCCCTATCTTCCCTCTCAAGTCCCTGCCGCGAGAGAGAGAGAGAGAGAGAGAGAGAGAGAGAGAGAGAGAGAGAGAGAGGGGGGGGGGGAGGTGAAGAACATGCTGACAAATTAATATGTAAGTAATATGATGAAGAACATGATAAGGAGGAGGAGGAGGAGGAGGAGGAGGACAAGTGTGTGTGTGTGTGTGTGTGTGTGTGTGTGTGTGTGTGTGTGTGTGTGTGTGTTATGGCTCTGGATGCCTTCGGGTTGTAAAAGGGAGGAGGAGGAAGAGGAGGAGGAGGAGGACAGAATTGTAGGAGGGGAGGAGGCGGGGCTGGTAATTCAGGACTAAAAGAGAAGAGGAGGAGGAGGAGGAGGGGGAGGTGGAGAGAAGTGCCCCTTGAGGCTTCCCACGGCAACACACACACACACACACACACACACACACACACTGGCACTAAGGCGGCACCAAACAGCTGTAGATGCCGCCTCGGTAATTATAGACAGAGGAGGAAGAAGAGGAGGAAGAGGAAGAGGAGGAGGAGGAAGATAGAGAGAAATAGGATGTGGGTGGCAGTTTTCTCAATCCCTTTTTCCTCTTCCTCCTCGCCCATTTCTCTTCTCCCTCCTCCTCCTCCTCCGCTTCCTCCTCTTTCCTTCCTCCGCCCCACAGAAGTCAAAACAAACAGCAGCGGTGATTTATAAACGGACAGGGACAGACAGACAGAGAGAGAGAGAGAGAGAGAGAGAGAGAGAGAGAGAGAGAGAGAGAGAGAGATTGTTTACGCAAGTCGTGTGAATCTATTGGTCTGTCGTGTGACTAAAAAGCGTGAGAGATGTTGTTTATTTGTGGGTTTAGCAACACGTTCACAATATACAACTTTCTGCATTGTACTTTAAGACATATATAAGGTCATATTCGTAAACTTTTCGGCGCCCAAGCTCACAGATTTGACAAGGCTTTCGTAGGAGGCTTGAGCATTTGTATGGATGGATAGTTGTATGGCCTTGGTGGTAATCTGACCCTTCTTCTGTACCATGAACCTAAAAACATCCTCATTTGAACCCAACTGAGCTTCGTTTTGGCTTTTGGAAATAGTTGATGTGAGATGTGGAAGCGTTTGAGAATATGAATCATAGTTGCCTGCCCCTGTTCTTCCCATTTTCCAATCCCTTTTTCCTCTTCCTCTTCCTCCTCCTTGCCCATTTCTCTTCATCTCCCTCCTCCTTTTGATCCTCTGCTTCCCCCTCTTTTCCTTCCTCCGCTCTTGAGAAAAGGTGAGGCTTCCGGCTCTTACAAGATATATATAGTTATTTCCAAAGGCCACAAAGGAGATTATCCAGGTTCTCATCAGGGTTTTTTTCACGTTAATGAAAATACACACAACTTCCCCGAAAGGACTATCAAATGTGCGAATGTGAGCTCCGAAATGCCTGAGAATATGGATCTAAAAAATGCACAAAGAAATGAAGAGAAATTAGCTGTGGTATAACATGGAGAGAGGAAAAGTGGATACCATTATTAACATGGAGAGAGGAAAAGTGGATACCATTATTAACATGGAGAGAGGAAAAGTGGATACCATTATTAACATGGAGAGAGGAAAAGTGGATACCATTATTCACATGGAGAGAGGAAAAGTGGATACCATTATTAACATGGAGAGAGGAAAAGTGGATACCATTATTCACATGAAGAGAGGAAAAGTGGATACCATTATTAACATGGAGAGAGGAAAAGTGGATACCATTATTAACATGGAGAGAGGAAAAGTGGATACCATTATTAACATGGAGAGAGGAAAAGTGGATACCATTATTAACATGGAGAGAGGAAAAGTGGATACCATTATTAACATGGAGAGAGGTATTAACATGGAGAGAGGAAAAGTGGATACCATTATCAACATGGAGAGAGGAAATGTGGATACCATTATTAACATGGATACTGTAAAAGTGGATACATTATTAACATGGAGAGAGGAAAAGTGGATACATTATTAACATGGAGAGAGGAAAAGTGGATACCATTATTAACATGGAGAGAGGAAAAGTGGATACCATTATTAACATGGAGAGAGGAAAAGTGGATACCATTATTAACATGGAGAGGGGAAATGTGGATACCATTAGTATCATGGAGAGGAAAAGTGGATACATTATTAACATGGAGAGAGGAAAAGTGGATACCATTATTAACATGGAGAGAGGAAAAGTGGATACCATTATTAACATGGAGAGAGGAAAAGTGGATACCATTATCAACATGGAGAGAGGAAAAGTGGATACCATTATTAACATGGAGAGAGGAAAAGTGGATACCATTATTAACATGGAGAGAGGAAAAGTGGATACCATTATTAACATGGAGAGAGGAAAAGTGGATACCATTATTAACATGGAGAGAGGAAAAGTGGATACCATTATTAACATGGAGAGAGGAAAAGTGGATACCATTATTAACATGGAGAGGAAAAGTGGATACCATTATTAACATGTTGAGAGTAAAAGTGGATACCATTATTAACATGGAGAGAGGAAAAGTGGATACCATTATTAACATGGAGAGAGGAAAAGTGGATACCATTATTAACATGGAGAGAGGAAAAGTGGATACCATTATTAACATGGAGAGAGGAAAAGTGGATACCATTATCAACATGGAGAGAGGAAAAGTGGATACCATTATTAACATGGAGAGAGGAAAAGTGGATACCATTATTAACATGGAGAGAGGAAAAGTGGATACCATTAACATGAAGAGAGGAAAAGTGGATACATTATTAAGAGAACAGGCTAAGGTTTAATATATTCCCAAGACGACTAAGAATAAGGCTTTAACTTGGCGAGGTCATATCATGCGCAAAACTGATAAGGAACAAAAAGTAACATAGTGGGAACTCAGAAATTGTAGCAGCTGGAGCAGACACGGAACCCGGTGAAGTGATATAAAAACATTTGCCGGAACAGGATGAAGTAATACGCTACCATGAGACAGGGGTGGAGGACATTGGGAAAGGCCTTTGTTATATAGTGATCTGGAAGTGATTGGTGATGAGGATGAAGATTTTTTTTTTTTTACAACAAAGGAGAAAGCTCAAAGGCACACACAAAAAAAGGAAACAATAATAAAAAAGCCCGCTACTCGCTGCTCCTAAAAACAATCAAAAGAGGTGATGATGATGATGTTTTCCCTTTCACTTTCTCCCTGATTAGCACAGATATGGTTGTTTGAACACCTGCTTGTAGATACGACGAACTTACATCAATATCATATACCATACCTGTCTTTAAATGTTCCAGTGGTTTTAATTACTTTTTTAATGACAGCTGGAGGTAATTAACATTCGTAATTATTAACTATTTTTTTTATGAGCTGGCTATAACGTACAGTCTTACATAACAAACGTACATTAGCATTGCATAACGAGGGTACGAAAAAAAACTGTTTGCGAAAGCCATTGAGAAACATGAATGAACAATTGTATCTCTCTCTCTCTCTCTCTCTCTCTCTCTCTCTCTCTCTCTCTCTCTCTCTCTCTCTCTCAATCATTCTCTGGACGCCACACAATACTGAAGCCAATTTCCACAACAAGTGACGCATGAAAAAAAAATGTTTAGTGAATGGTCCAAGAATGAAAACACATCGGCTGAAAGTTGACCCTGTGTGTGTATCTGTGTGTGTGTGTGTGTGTGTGTGTGTGTGTGTGTATTTTTCTCATAAACAAAAAATAACAATGAGAACTTCTATCAAAATTTCCACCGATTCTGAACATTATACTTTTATATAGAGAGCGGGATTTTGAGAGAGGAAGTAAGGAAGGAGGGAAAGAAGGAAGGAATTAAGATTATGGCAAGATTATGTAAGAAAAAGGAAGAAGATAAATGCAACAAGAAACAGGGTGAAGGGATAAACGATCTAATCAGGAAATAGAAAAAAAAAACACAGCAAGACAAAATAGACCTAAACACCATATATTTTTTTCCCCATGTATTCGGAATTTATCGTTACGGAAGGGATGATTTACTCGTATAGTGTTGATGGTGATGATGATGGTTGTTGATGTCTTGGTGGTGGTGACTGCAGGAATGGTGATAGTGTTAGTATTGGTGATGAAGTCAGGGAGGGTAAGAGGTGATTGCTTACGGTATATAGGCCGGTATTAAAAGACACCTTCCCTTCTTACATCAGCTATTTCTAAAGGTCAAAGGGGGATATCAATCAGGGTCTAATGAGTGTTTTTTTTAGGCTCAGGGTACAGAAGATGGGTCAAACTACCACCAGGGTCATAAAACTACTACTGGAAATGCCCACAACTCCAGCGAAAGCCTTGTCAAATAGGTGTTTTGGGGCGGCGAAATATCTTATAATACGACCCATAGTGGTGGTGTTGTTGGTGGTGGTGGTGGAAGAGAAGGACAGACAGTAGAAGTGATTTTGTGGTGGTATTTTTGTTGATTGTAGACATTATGATTGTGGTGATGCCGGTGGTGGTTGTGGTTGTGGTGGTGTTAATACTGTAATCTTATCATCATTTCCCGCCATTCTCCAGTTGACAGGCGGATCTCCACACACACACACACACACACACACACACACATTATCGTTACGGAAGGATGATTTACTGTTATGTTTTTGTTTATTATGATTTATTTATTATTTATAATTATTATATTTATTATATTATTATATTATTTATTATTTATATTATTTATTATTATTATTACTATATTTATTTTATATTTTTTTTATTTTTTTTTCCTTTTTATTTTCGATCATACTACTTTCATTTTTTCATTTTTCATTTTCTTCCATTGATGTTGATGTATTTTTTTCAGCTTAGGGCTACTTCACACACACACACACACACACACACACACACACACACACACACACACAGCATAATTATAGAACAAAATACGCGAGTGACTTCAGGTATGTGTAAAGGAGGGGTGGATTTAATCAATACACACACACACACACACACATTCCACCTGTTACTCAGTCATCACATGTGCGTGGTTATGCTGTCACACACACACACACACACACACACACACACAGCCCGCATAACCTCACCTACGCCTCACAACCCCGCCCACCTCATGCTTAATTCACTCACTCAAAAATGTGTGTGTGTGTGTGTGTGTGTGTGTGTGTGTGTGTGTGTGAGAGAGAGAGAGAGAGAGAGAGAGAGAGAGAGAGAGAGAGAGAGAGAGAGAGAGAGAGAGAGAGAGAGAGAGAGAGAGAGAGAGAGAGAGAGAGAGATGTGGTCGTGGCTATCCCAACTGTGATATATGATCTTAAGAAGTGAGTCAGTTAGATAGAGAGAGAGAGAGAGAGAGAGAGAGAGAGAGAGAGAGAGAGAGAGAGAGAAATCACAACGGATTACAGAGAGCATCCTGCATTGCCTTGTTGTTGGGAAGAGAGAGAGAGAGAGAGAGAGAGAGAGAGAGAGAGAGAGAGAGAGAGAGAGAGAGAGAGAGAAGGATGGGAAGGATTATGGTGTCAGTGAAGTCTCTCTCTCTCTCTCTCTCTCTCTCTCTCTCTCTGTGTGTGTGTGTGTGTGTGTGTGTGTGTGTACCAGTGAGTCAGTCGACACATCCTGTCCGGCGTCCTTACTATTTCACCTCTGTCTCTCTCTCTCTCTCTCGGTGTACCAGGAAAGTCATAATTATAGAGAATCCGATTGCATCATACTTCTAACACACACTCTCTCTCTCTCTCTCTCTCTCTCTCTCTCTCTCTCTCTCTCTCTCTCTCTCTCGACTGAAAATAACATATGTAAGACTCATTTTTGGTAAACCCCCAAGAGAGAGAGAGAGAGAGAGAGAGAGAGAGAGAGACGGGTAGGGCCAGTGCCAGGGAACGAGGGTGTCACTCCGTCAGCTCCTCTTGGCACATTTGTACGTCTGGCAGCGGGGGAGAAAGAGAGAGGGAGAGAGGGAGAGTAGTGAGAGGGAGGGAGAGAGAGAGAAGTGAGGGAGACCAACACTCATCAAGAAATTCTCTACTTCACCACACTCACACCATCCTTCTCTCTCTCTCTCTCTCTCTCTCTCTCTGGTTTGGGTGATGGTGGAGGGAGGCGGATGAGGGGAAGGATGATTTTTTAGGGGGGGAAGAGGGGAAGGGGAGGAAGGGGGGGCCGGGGGTGTTGCAGGAGAGGTCAGTTGTGGTTACGGTTGAGTTCCTCGCACCTCAGTGGTTTCCTGGCTCGGACACACACACACACACACACACACACACACACAAAGACCAATTAATCTCAATACGAAACATTACGAGCTTGATTCTATGTTGCAAGAATACAAAGCGGTAAGAACTAATAGCCAAGATAATGACACCTCACACACACACACACACACACACACACAGTCACGTACACACTCACACGCCGGAAGATGACCTGCACCGTGCGAGGTTACTGAACCCTCTATAGGACCACCTGGCCTCCCTGTGCCTCTGTACGTAGACGCCCACCTGTGCATTGGTTGGGTAATGTCTGAACAAATACGTATAGGGTGAACTGTTATACTGTTACGAGAAAAAAGGTTCTGAATGGTATGTAGATGCTGGAATACTGGATTGTATGAGAGATCGAATATGATGGATTCGGGAACAGATGAAGGTTGATGATATTCCAATGACATCCAAAAATATGTATATGGACTTGGGTAAATAGAAATATAACATAAATAACACTGGTAACAGATGGACAACCAGAGTAACGTAGTGGAAACCCAGGCATTCTAGAAAAGTTGGGGCAAATGACCAGGTGGAGATGAAATTAGAGCATTTGCCAGAGCAGGAAGGCGCACACAAGCATTAGACAGGTGGAAAACGTAAGGAAATTTTTGTCATACAGTGAAACAGTAATGAATTATGCAGATGATTATGATGATTATGATGTGAAAGATGTCACTAGTGGGGAAAATGGCATCAGTGTAAGAGGGTGAACAAATAAAACACAAATACTCACCCAGCTCCTCCACCAGCCGCAGCATCACCCCGCCGATGTGCAGGTCACTCTTCACTCTCAGCACCCGCTCCACCTGCAGGTCGGTCACTTGCACGTGGAGCTCCCAAGACCCGTCCCCCACCAGGCGCCCGTCAGCCATCATCTTGCCGGCTCGTTGATCCTCACCACCACACCGTCACCACCACCACCACCACACCAACACCACTCACTGTCACTACGGCTTTAGCGCTTCAAGTTCCGCCTACTGCCAGTGGCCCTACCCGCATTATCAACGCACGGAGGCCTCTGCTGGCTTGTGGCACTGTGGCACTGCTGGGGAGAGAAGGATACGGTGTGCTGAGTGCCGGGAAAAATCACTGATCCAATAGTAAGGGACACTGCCCACAATATTATCCCACGGAGACCTATATTCTCTTGATGTGGCACTATCCAGAAAGGAGGGATGTGATGCGCTCAATGCCAGGAGCCACTCACCCAATAGCTACTCAGTAAGTGGCCCTACACACACTAACAGGGCACGGAAGCCTACACTGGATTGATATGGCACTGTGGCACTATCTAGGAAGGAGGGATGTGATGCGCTCAATGCCAGAAGGAACCACTCACCCAATAGCTACTCAGTAATTGGACCTAACCACACTAACAACGCACGGAGGCCTACACTGGAATGACATGGCACTGTGGCACTATCTAGAAAGGAGGGGTGTGATGTATTCAGTGCCAGGAGGAACTACTCACCCAATAGCTACTCAGTAAGTGGACCTAACCACACTAACAACGCACGGAGGCCTACACTGGATTGACATGACCCTGTGGCACTATCTAGGAAGGAGGGGCGTGATGTATTCAGTGCCAGGAGGTCCTACTCACAAAATAGCTAAACGCACGGAGGCCTACACTGGATTGACATGACCCTGTGGCACTATCTAGGAAGGAGGGGCGTGATGTATTCAGTGCCAGGAGGAACTACTCACCCAATAGCTACTCAGTACTTGGACCTACCCGCACTAACAACGCACGGAGGCCTACACTGGATTGACATGACCCTGTGCCACTATCTAGGAATGAGGGGTGTGGTGTGTTGTGCCAGAAGGAATCACTATCCCAATAGCTACCCAGTTTATCAGCCACGTGAAGGCCTTGCTGTGGCACTGTGAGAGAGAGGGAGTGGTGCCATGGCGCTCTACTCCAGAGGGAGATATAAACGTAATCCTGATATCCGTTTTACCCCCTCTATCAGATAACGGAGGCCTAAGATGGATTTCCATGGCACTGTAGGCGGAGGGTGGGAGAGCTGTGGCACTCTGAATGAAGAGATATGAGCTCAGTGGCGGAATAATACTACCTTTATACCAGCGTTATCAAAAACGTAGGCCTAAAACTGTTTATTGTGCCACGGTACCACTACGCAGGTAAAGAACATAAAGAAGTGGGGGGAGGGTACAATAAAGGAAGCAACTCAAAGGCAGAAAAAAAACTATGAAAACTGCCCCGATAAAAGAGAGAAGTGGCCAAAAGAGAGCTCCGTATCATGACCACCTAATCCCCCAGCACCATCAGCAACACATAACCCGTGAGAATGCCGCGACGAGTGTTATCTGAGCCCCTCGCGCATCTTCAGTACTGTCCCCCACAACAAGGTGTTAGAACGCGGATATCGGCTGTCAGCGTGTCAACTTGATGCCAACAAAGTGCTGCCTCCAACGATGACTGTCATCCCACTGGTAACGACACACTCTGGCACACTTAGTAACACACGGATGTACCATACACGTTGCGAGTGCCACTTGTATTGTCATCGTTTGTTGAATTACAGGATGTTATAGAGAACGCTATTTTCTGTAACTGACACATCACTTAGGATTTGTATTGATATGCTAACTCGTTCTATTTTCAAGACGCTACAGTATGCCTCATATAGTACATTGAATTTTTCCTAACATTATCGTATATTGACAACCAGATAAAATTATTTATACTGTAAACTATAATATAAAACGCCCTTAGAAATGTTATCAATAGTGACACACCAAATTACCTAATGATAATACAATGACAAGACACGCAATCATATCTCGAGGGTTTTAATATAGAATATGACTATTGTTAACCAAAAATAAGCAGATAAAATCAAATAACCAATAATACACTATGCAACCCCAAATTTGAACATATGCTTCCGCAATGCAACTGCAACGGATATAATATATCATCAATTAAGATAAATTTCAAGTCAATACACTTGCTTCCATTTTTTTTTTTTTTTTTTTTTTTATTCCTTGCTGACGTGTGCATTCGTGTAAGCATCTGAGTGACAGCATCTCGAGACAGCACCAACAGCATCGGGGAGGGAGTGAGAGTTGGTGGGGAGGAGGGGAGGGGGCGGATCATTATTAAGACTGGGTAGGGGGGATTAGGTGTTGGCTGGGGAGTGGCAACGTTCCCAGCCGTGAGAGGGAGAGATTAGGGATGACGGGGTTTATGGGTGAGGCGAAGGTGTGGGGATGGGGAGAAGAGTAGGGGGGGGGGAGGTTGACGTGTAAAGGTTGACGGGGAGATGAATTTTACGAGAGGTTTGAGGTGTGACGTGGAGAGGAAAGTGGTAGGGGTGTGAGGTTAATGTATATGGATGGGATGGGGAGTGATGTTGGGGGTGTAATGGGAGGAGGAAGAGGGTGGTAGGGGTGACATTATAGCATTAGGAGTTCGGAGATAGGTTACTGGGTGAGGGCGGGGTGTGATGTGGGGAGAACGAGGATGATAGGGGTGAAAAGTTAATATATATTTATGGGATGGGGAGTGATGTTGGGGTGAAATGTGAGGAGGAGAGCGGTGGGGTGTGGTTGGTGCATATATTTGGATGGGGAGATGGGGATGTGATGTGGGAAGGAGAAAGAAGGTAGGGGAGTGAAGCTAACACATCTGGGGTGGGGGGAGATGGGGTTGTAGAGGAGAAAAAGTGTGGCAGGGGTGTGATGTTACTGTACTTGGGGTGAGGATACAGGGGAGAAAGAGTGTGGCAGAGGTGTGATGTTACTGTACTTGGAGTGAGGAAAGACGGAGTTCCTGAGTGAGAATGGGGTGCAATGTGGGGAAGAGGGTGATGATAGGGGGTGCAAAGTTGATGTAAATGGGGTGTGTAAATAGGTTTCTGGGTGACGTTTGGGGGAATGATGTGGGGAGGAAGGTGAAGGGTGTGATATTGATGTATTAGGGGTGGGAAGATAAATACATCCCTGGGTGGCGTTGAGTGTAAATCTAACCACAAAACTCCCTCACCACATCCACCACCATCATCACCACCACCATCATCACCACCACCACCACCATCACCACCTTATCACCACAACCTCCCAGTCATTTCCCGGAGCTCATGTCTTTTCACCCCATCACACGGCACTGCACAGTCCTTCCCTGGGGCCCAAGTAACCCCGTGGGCCAGCTGGGGGCACGGGGCAGGGACGAGGCGGGGCGGGGCAGAGATGGGGCATGAGAGTGGGAAAGGATGCCAGTCTGTATCAACAACCCTTCCCTACCGCCCTCGTATGCCCCACACAGCTTCCTCGAGTGAATATATTGAAGTTTTGTCACGGAATCACTTGACCTGACCCCCAAGAACCCACGGAGACTGGTAACTAACGTGTATTAGAGAGATTACACTGCCGAGCCGGAGAGCGATTCACCCCACACGAACGTCACTGTTGTACTGCCCCGACGGCCGCCGATTGGAGCTGCCAGTCTCAGCGCCGTGCCAGATTATCGTACTCTGAGCCTCGTATTTTCCTGGTTTCGCCATAGCTATTGTCAAAAAAGCACAAATAATTAACCATTTTAACGATAACTACATATGAAGGCAGTTATTGGGGTCGAGGAGGAGTTTTAGGGTCGGAAATCAGCAAACATAGGAGGCTGAGTACGACAATCTGGCAACGTTGGTCTCAGAGCCGTGCCAGATTATCGTACTCAGAGCATCGTATCTACCGGTTTCTGACCTATAACTATTCCAAACAACCATCGGTAATTAACGGTTTTGATGATAATTATATACGAAGTGAGATATCGTGGTGGAGGAGACAGTTTCTGGGTCGGAAATCGGTAAATATAGGTTAAGTACGACAATTTGGCAACTACGGAGAGTGGCAGTGGCAGCCCCGTACTCCCACAACAAATATCAGAGCCCGCATAGATTAATCGGGTTCCCCTGAGTATTTTTCGCGTTCATGGTGCAGAGGCCTTGTAAGACTATCACTATTCTCATACAACTGCCCATGGAAATACTCACTACCACTACCAAGGTCTGATCAAATGTGGGTGTGGCGTTAATTCATACATAAAACTATCCAGTGAAGTGTCTGAGAGCTCCTTCGGTTCTCATAGATCATTACTGTATTGTACTTGCTTGACGTCGTAAAAATATAATACCACAAGAAAGAAGCCTGTCAACCTACCCCCCACACCCCATACCCACCCACCCACACCCACCCACCCATACACCCACCCACCGCTAAACAGCATGAATTTAAACATACCGTATATTATTAATGCTTTATATTTAATAGGATGGAAATATTTGATGAAGATAATTTCCTTCGCCTTCATGATTCTTTCCCACAGCCTCCTCCTCCTCCCCCGTCACCGCCTTGAGAATCTCCTCGTCAACCCCCTGAAACTCTTCCTCAAATTCACCGGTAACTTCCTCCTCAAACTCCTTTTCTACCTGCACAGCCTCCTTCTCAACCATCACAACCTCCACCTCTTCCTCGACCTCAACAACTTTCTACTCGACCTCCACAACCTCCTTCTCAACCATCACATCCTCCATCTCTTCCTCGACCTCTACAAACTCCTTTTCTACCTCCACAACCTCCTTCTCAACCATCACACCTCTTCCTCGACCTCAACAACTTTCTACTCGACCTCCACAACCTCCTCAACCATCACACCCTCCATCTCTTCCTCGACCTCTACAAACTCCTTTTCTACCTCCACAACCTCCTTCTCAACCATCACACCTCTTCCTCGACCTCAACAACTTTCTACTCGACCTCCACAACCTCCTTCTCAACCATCACACCTCTTCCTCGACCTCAACAACCTCCTACTCGACCTCCACAATCTCCTCAGCCCTCGCAACCTTCTCCTCGGCCACCACCACCACCACCTCCTCAGTCTAGGCGAGGTCCACAGAAAATCCCGTACTCCAATACCGTGGCGGCATACAGTCATAAGTTCATAACATATCGGTGTCGTCACGAAGGCCGGAGTGGAGGAGCAAGAGGAAGGCCATGGGAAAACCCCTGACCGACGCACATGCACTTGCGTACGTCACCTTCGTGTGTGTGTGTGTGTGTGTGTGTGTGTGTGTCACAGAGTTATATAAAGTAGTAATAGTAGTAGTAGTAGTAGTAGTAGTAGTAGTAATAGAAATAATAGCAGTAGTAATAGTAGTAGTAGTAGTAGTAGTAGTAGTAGTAGTAGTAGTAGCAACAGTAGTAGTAGTAGTATAGTAGTAGTAGTAGCATGGTTGTAGTAGTGTAGTACTGGCAGCAGCAGCAGCAGTAGTAGTAGTAGTAGTAGTAGCAGTAGTAGCGGGTGCCGGACATATTCCCCCATGGACATTTACTTCTCCGAACGTCCCTTCACAAAGTCCCCTATGAACATATTCCCTTCTGGACATTTCCCCCTCCGGACATTTTCCACTCTCTCAATTATCTATTTAATAAGAGCGAAATAATACATGAATAGTAAAACAGACGACTAAAGATAAGGAACATGTAATAATAAAGAAATATGGGAAGTAAAAAAGAAAGAGGGAAACACAGGAAGTTTTGGGATGTTCTGTGCACGTTCTCGAGACCCTTCGACTTTCCATCCCAGAAACGATCAACGCGGTGAGCAGTGCATCCACAGTATTTATGATTACTTTCATAATCCAGTCTGGTAGTTTTAAGAAGCGAGTTCTTGCATCCACCCGCCTCGACTCGGCGGGGCGGAGCGCCAGCGAGTCCAAGGTCTCCCTGGCGAGCGTGGCAATACTGGGCTCCCCGAAGGGCGAATTGGTGTCCCCCGGGGCGTCCGCGGAGGTACCGGAGATCTGCCCGGGTAGGTGAGGCTCGTCAGCCGTGGTAGGCAGTTCACCTAGGAGAGCAAACTCCGAACAACAAACCCGGGTAGGTGGGGCTCGTTAGCCATGGAAAGCAGTTCACCTAGGAGAGCAAACTCCGAACAACAAACCCGGGCAGGTGGAGCTCGTTAGTGTAAGGCAGTTCACCTAAGAGAGCAAACTCCGATTATAAACCCGGGCTGGTGGGGCTCGTTAGTGTAAGGCAGCTCACCTAGGAGAAGGAAACTCTGAATACAAACCCGGGCAGGTGGAGATCGTTAGCCGTGGTAGGCAGTTCATCTAGGAGAGCAAACTCCGAACAACAAACCCGGGCAGGTTGGGCTCGTGAGCCGTCATAGGCAATACACCTAGGAGAGCAAACTCTGAACAAAAAACCCGGGCAGGTTGGGCTCGTGAGCCGTCATAGGCAATACACCTAGGAGAGCAAACTCTGAACAAAAAACCCGGGCAGGTTGGGCTCGTGAGCCGTCATAGGCAATACACCTAGGAGAGCAAACTCTGAACAAAAAACCCGGGCAGGTTGGGCTCGTGAGCCGTCATAGGCAATACACCTAGGAGAGCAAACTCTGAACAAAAAACCCGGGCAGGTTGGGCTCGTGAGCCGTCATAGGCAATACACCTAGGAGAGCAAACTCTGAACAAAAAACCCGGGCAGGTGGGACTCGTTAGCCGTGGTAGGCAACTCATCTAGGAGAGGGACAACTCCGAACAACAAACACGGGCAGGTGGGACTCGTTAGCCATGGTAGGCAACTCATCTAGGAGAGGGACAACTCCGAACAACAAACACGGGCAGGTGGGACTCGTTAGCCATGGTAGGCAGTTCATCTAGGAGAGGGACAACTCCGAACAACAAACACGGGTAGGTGGGACTCGTTAGCCGTGGTAGGCAGTTCATCTAGGAGAGGGACAACTCCGAACAACAAACACGGGTAGGTGGGACTCGTTAGCCATGGTAGGCAGTTCATCTAGGAGAGGGACAACTCCGAACAACAAACACGGGTAGGTGGAGTTCGTTAGCCATGGTAGGCAGTTCATCTAGGAGAGGGACAACTCCGAACAACAAACACGGGCAGGTGGGACTCGTTAGCCATGGTAGGCAGTTCATCTAGGAGAGGGAAAACTCCGAACAACAAACACGGGCAGGTGGAGTTCGTTAGCCATGGTAGGCAATTCATCTAGGAGAGGGACAACTCCGAACAACAAACACGGGCAGGTGGAGTTCGTTAGCCATGGTAGGCAGTTCATCTAGGAGAGGGACAACTCCGAACAACAAACACGGGTAGGTGGAGTTCGTTAGCCATGGTAGGCAATTCATCTAGGAGAGGGACAACTCCGAACAACAAACACGGGTAGGTGGATCTCGTTAGCCATGGTAGGCAATTCATCTAGGAGAGGGACAACTCCGAACAACAAACACGGGCAGGTGGAGCTCGTTAGTGTAAGGCAGTTCACCTAGGAGAGCAAACTCCGATTACAAACCCGGGCTGGTGGAGCTCGTTAGCGTGAGCAGTTCACCTAGGAGAGCAAACTCCGATTACAAACCCGGGCTGGTGGAGCTCGTTAGCGTGAGCAGTTCACCTAGGAGAGCAAACTCCGATTACAAACCCGGGCTGGTGGAGCTCGTTAGCGTGAGCAGTTCACCTAGGAGAGCAAACTCCGATTACAAACCCGGGCTGGTGGAGCTCGTTAGCGTGAGCAGTTCACCTAGGAGAGCAAACTCCGATTACAAACCCGGGCTGGTGGAGCTCGTTAGCGTGAGCAGTTCACCTAGGAGAAGGACAACTCTGATCACAAACCCGGGCAGGTGGAGATCGTTAGCCGTGGTAGGCAGTTCACCTAGGAGAGCAAACTCCGATCACAAACCCGGCCAGGAGGGGGTCGTTAGCCGTGGTAGGCAATCCTCCTAGGAGAAGGAAAACTCCGAATTCAAACCAACCAACACACACACACACACACACACCGGGCAGGTGGGGCTCGTTATAGGCGTCGTAGACAATCCACCAAGGGGAATCAACAACAAAAAAAGGATAATAAAAACGAACACAAGAAAAGAATATGAAATAAGAAACGGCAAAAAATGAAGAATAAAAGTAGGAGCAATCAAACGGAGTGTAGCCCATACTTGAACAGTGAGTTGAAAATACAGACGAAGGAAACAGTTCCAGAGTTTACCAGCTAAAAAGATGAAAGAATAAATAAGGGATTTGAACACCGTAGAGGTGCGAGGGAGTGGTGCAGGAATACGTACAATTAACAAGTCCAGAAGAGCTGTTAGCACGAAAATGTTGGTGGAAGTTAGAGAGGATCGTTGCGAAGTAACTTGATGAGTATAGGTAGAAGACTGTCTGTCAGTAAGAGGAAGAAACCTGTTGAGGCCAAAAGCTTTTGACTACCCTGTCCAAAAAGGCCTCATACCGGAGCGGAAAGGCCCTTGTTGAGGGTGCATCTGTCGCACACGTTTTACATTACCATTTCTTAATATCTTTACCAATTCGGGCAATCATATTGGCTAGACACCTAAAGAATTAACGTCACTGATGAAGGCTGGTTGTCATAACGCTCTTTACCCCTTCCCACTTCTCTGAATCCCATTCCTATGCTTCAGATTCATTTTTACTTGTACTGAAAATTTTCATACTGTATTTATATATTTAATCCTATATAGTTTGCACTTTGCATTTTTTTCTTGTACTCATCTATTATCTTTTAAAAATGGTTGTTAAATCATTGCATACTCTTCACTCCAGCGAGCCATGCTTGTTTGATTTAAAAGTGAGATCCTTTTTCTCCCTATTCTATTTTTTTTTTTATGGTGTTCATTGCGGAACTTTGCATTTTACTGACGGGTGTATGATTTGGAGTCTTTAAATGAACAGGTATGCCTGCTTACGAATAAAAAGTTGATGTGTGCCTCTTCTGAGAAGTAGAGTCATTATACAGTCCCTCTCCTGGGCCGTAGATGGGAGGTAAGCCTCACACCATCATGCTTCATTCATGCTGACTGCCTCTTACCCAACACTTCTGCCTGAACCCAAGCTGCTGGAATTTAAATTCGGCTACTACGTATACCATTTCATCTTACTGTGGTGAGCTTGTGTTCAGGCAGAGCTGTGCTGGATGGGCAGGATGTAGTGAGTCTGAGCAGCACAGATGCACTATGGTGTCCAGGAAGCCCATGACCTCACTCTCCTTATCTACGGCTCTGCCCTCTCCTACGTTACCTATAATAATATAGCGAGATGCGTGACATGGGAGCAAATACCGAGGTAAAAGTAATATGGGTAATTCGCGGTTGTAATATGTAAATGTAGATGTAGATGCGGGGCAATTGTACGTCTTTGCAGTGGTAGAAATAATATGTGATATATCTTGCTTCAGGCTTCACAACCCAGTCAATGCGGGCACTTCGTCATTATAAAGGTAATTCCTAGTCGGCAATACAGCCGCGGCGATCTAGCGGCTAGACCAGCTGGGTGTTCTCGGGAGCAAGTACCCTACGCTCACACGTGGGAGGAGCCGCCGGGAGCATCAAGACGTAAACTGCTAGTAAATGCAAGGGCATGAATTCATCCCAGATACCCCAAAAGGCTACTACCATATCTTAAAGCCACAGTGAGTTTGGTCCATTACCTAATATTGTAGAAATACTTTAAGTAAACGAGTTTTACCTTCAGTAGTATTGATTGATTGATTGTTCATTGTTGCATTTAAGAACAAAGGAGAAGGGAGGAACATGCCATCGCAACCCCCAGGCATTACATAGTGTGATTATATAATACACGAAAATAATCGTTCCTTACCTCCTTCGATATCTCGCAAAGAGATAAACATTTATCGTATGTTGCTGCCACTCTCTCAAAAGTCGTTTTCCGTAGACTCAGTTTCTCATACAGCTTATCTTGTGGCTCCCACAAGTATCTATGCTGCCTAACTTCTTCTAGTTATGCCACCTCGGCATCCTGGCTCCAAATCTTGTTGTCTGTATCTGTCATTTCTTTTTTTATTGGCGCCGACATGTTGTACTCAGCCGCCAGTCGGCAATACAAGACGGACGCGCTGCTGCAGAAAACTTGCCGCAAGAAGGGCTCCCAGACCCAGACCCAGACCAAAAATGCAGCCGCGCCTGTATTGCCGACTAGGAATTGCCAGGTGTAAAGCCACCTTAACGTAGATGACTGTCGGTTGTTGTCAGATCCTCATACTCATAGCGTCTCCCGTACATCGTGACAGAATGACATGTTGCCCGTTGCTGTGCGAGGCGGCGCTGCGTTGATTCGTCCCAGGCGGAAGATTCGTTGCGTGTTTTTTGTCTTGTTTGTCTACGTATGCTCTTAATAAAAGTTAGTATTGGCAGAAAGTGTGTCTGGTGTCTGTGCCATATTTTGGAGTTGAAAATGACCAAATAAACAGAAGTAAAGTGTGAAAAAGAGCATGCTACCATCGGCTTACGTTGTCATAAAGTGTTTCTCTGGTGTCTATGTGATATATCGGAACTGAAAACGAGCCAATAAACAGTAGCAGCATGTGGTAGAATAGCTATACATGCTTACAAGGCTTCCCGAGGCACGAAATTTATCTGGACGGGGAAAATTTGAGCACAGCACCGAGTTTGTAGAGGAACGCGGGGCCGAGTTTACTCTCCCTTTCCTCTTTACTCTTTCCTTCTGATTGATTGATAGTTTAGTATTGCTCCCTTCCTCTTTATTTCCCCTTTTTTATGTCCTTTTGTCTGTTTCCACCATTACACTTATTCTTTCCTTTTTTTCTGAGGCGCCGAGATCTCTCAGTGGCACGTCAAGTCTCTTTCCAAGGCCGAGTTTACTTTTCCTTTCCTCTTTACTCTTTCCTTCCGATTGATTGATAGTTTATTGTTGCTTCCTTCCTTTTTATTTCCCCTTTTTATGTCCTTTTGTCTGTTTCCACTATTACACTTGTTATTTCCTTTTTTTCTGAGGCGCCGAGATCTCTCTGTGGCACGTCAAGTCACTTTCCAAGGCCGAGTTTACTCTTCCTTTCTTCTTTACTCTTTCCTTCTGATTGATTGATAGTTTAGTGTTGCTTCCTTCCTCTTTATTTCCCCTTTTTATGTCCTTTTGTCTGTTTCCACTATTACACTTGTTATTTCCTTTTTTTCTGAGGCGCCGAGATCTCTCAGTGGCACGTCAAGTCACTTTCCAAGGCCGTAGAAGAGGAAGAAGAAGAGGAGGAAGAAGAAGAAGAAGAAGAAGACCCTCCTGTGCAAGCCCGTTACTCCTGCCACTCCCTTCCTCGTGACCAACAGGTAGTGGAGTGGAGACCAGCAGAAACGTTACTCCTCAGTGTGTACGCCATTAGTACAGAAGAGGAGTGGCAGTGTTCTGAGAGTTTACCTGGAGACCTGTTGTGCCGCTGACCTGTCCATGCCCTCACCTTGTTTACCTGTGTCCTTGTTGATTACCTGGCCTGCTTACCTGTCCTGCCTGGTGCTGAGTGACAGGTAAGGGAGCTTGGTGTTATCTGTTCTTTCCATCCATATTTCATTGTTATATCTGTTTTTTTTAATAAGTTACCGCCCACGTATATTGTCATAGTTATTTATATACCTGTGTCAGTGTGATTCTGCCTGTTAGTATGTCCTGCAGTGTGTGAATATCCTTTTCCATTCCTTTTTTCCCCCTTTCTCGTCTCTTTCCACCCTTTCTTACCCTTTATGATCATGATTTGTGTGCTTGGTAACTTGTGGGTCTTGCTTCTGCCCGTTAGTATGTGTTGGTAAGGCTAGGAGTGTGTATATATATGGTATTTCTTTCTCTGTCTCTGTTTCTGCCTCTTAGTATGTGTTAGTAAGCTTTGCAGTGTGTATATGATCACTATTTGTCCACTTGGTAACATTTCTGCTGGGTAACAGGACGATTCGACGGCGGTGCAATCATGGACGCATCGCGCGATCCGCCTAAAAATCACGTCCCGTCACCCCCAAATTTTTTTCCCGTTAATCGCACATAACATAATATTATAATCACCTAACAAAATACTATCATAATAAAATATGACTTATAACGTATGTTTAAAATATGACGTATAACATATGTTCTTCTGATCGTAGAAATGAAACTATTCATCAGTCAATACTTTGTTCAAATCAATACGTTCAGGTTCATGATTCAGGTTTCCTATACCTTGTAGTGGGTTCAGACCCTTATGATTATTGTCTGTCTCAGTCTCACTCTCCCAAGCTGGCTAAAGTACACACTACACTCTCACTCTCTTCAGTCTCTCAGCTCTCAAATCACCTAAATTCTGGTATTTCATTAACTTTATAGTATTATTGTGAGGGAAGATTTTAATTAGAAATTAACACATAATATGAATAATTATGCAACGTGAATGGACCTTCAATCGCCCAAGATTATTCTCGATGAAAATATCCACAAAGACAGACCGTCGAATTGTACTTCCATCGAAACGTCCTGTATTCTCTTGCTGCAGTGTGTATGTAATATGGTCTTTCTTTCTCTGTTTCTGCCTCCTAGTATGTGTTAGTAAGCTTTGCAGTGTGTATATGATCATTATTTGTCCACTTGGTAACCTGTGAGTCTTGCTTCCGTCTATTAGTATGTGTTGGTAACCCTTGCAATATCTTCTTTCTCTTTGGGTAACTGATTGCTGTTTCTGCCTGCTAGTATGTGTGGTAAGCTCTGCAGTGTGTATGTGATCATTATTTGTCTGCTTGGTAACCTATGAGTCACTTCTTCCTATTAGTATATGTTGGGAAACCTTGCAGTATGTATATATTTGGTCTTTCTTTTTCCACTTGGTAACAAGAGTCTGATATGCCATCATCAATATGTGTCAGATTCAGTCAGGTTATGTTGGGTGCTCAAACCTTTCATGTTCCACTTTTGTTATTTTTTGTGTGTTTAGAGGTTTCTAGTAAAGACAGACTGTGCTCCAAGAGATGAGGGCTCTGTTTGACTGTGAAGGCACGATAAAACATTGCAGTCATTAGAAAAATTGACAGCACCATATTGTAATACATGGATTGAGACTGTATGGTAGCCTTGAACTCCTGAGTGTCCTACAAGTAATGTTTGCAAGGTATCCCAGAGTTTTGTATATTTATGGCCTGTATTCTCTGATTCTTGGGGCTCTCGGTAACTAGGACTAGGTATTTCCCAAGCCCACAAAGGTTCTCATGATTGTTTTTCACATTCGTGCTGCATGAGCCTTATAAAACTATCACTAGACTTATACAACAACCCATGGAAATACCCACAACGTCTATGAAAACCTTTTCAAATGTGGGTGTTTAAGCCCCAAAATGTTTGAGTGCATGGACCTATGAATGTCAAATCCATGAATGTTAGGGGATGACCATATGGCTTTCAGAGGATAGAGGCCTGCATAACATAAATCTTTAAATTAGTAATGGGTTCTGTTCTGTAATCACTTAGCCATATGTGACTCCCTCCACAATGGTTTGGCAGGTCAAGCACATACACAACTTTAGCTAGTGATAGCTGGCAATCTTGTGTTTGTTTCCAGGCCAGTGGTCAGCAGGGAGCAGCATGGTTGGTGCAGACACACATGGTAGCAGCGCGGAAAGATGAAGGCAGGAGATGTGTGTCGATGCATTTCTAATTTCAATGGAATATCCTCTGAGGAGCTAACCCTCTACAAGAATGACATTGTCCAGGTGATGTGACCCTTTTGTTCAATTTAACCGTGTGCATTTCAATTTGTCTAACAACAAGGCTGCCGGTGGTATTATAGGGTGTGTGAGGCAAGATACCTCTTGGCATATGGCCCATTTGATTGATTGATTGATTGATTGGCTGAATACAGTCTGAGCTTGTTTCTAGTCAAATCTGTGCTCAGATAGAGATTTCATATAAATTAATGGTAAAGTTGAGAGCTTACGCTATATCTACGCTTGGCTGCAGTGCTCACCCTAGGCTCTTGAGCCTGTGGTGGGTGAAAGCCTATCAACATGGGGCATGGGGCCAGTGTAACAGCCAGGTCACCACAGTTTACCTTCTGCAAGTTTCCCCAGGTACCCATTTATCGGCCATTCTGAAAGGGAGGGTGAATGGCTGGGTGGACTGCACGCCAACTGCCCAGGCCAGGATTTGAACCCAGGCCTGCAGATTTGCAGTTTGCCATATTAGCCACGTCACCATTGAGATGCACATATAATTTAAACGAGTTCATTTTTGATATTTTAGGAACTTTAGAGATTAGAGATAAACTGCCATAAATGGACTAGATAGGTATGTTTGTTATGTGTTAATGTATATATGTTACATCAGTCAAAATATGTGCCTTTACCTTTGATATGCATATGTGCATATGTTGGTTTTAATTCTGTGTGTATGAATTCTTTATTTAAATCAAGTAACATGTGTCTCTACCTTGAACATTGACAGGTCCATGAGGTGGTGGACAGACACTGGGTGAGAGGGGAAGGGGGTGGGTCAGTTGGCCAGGTCCCCTCCAGTGTTTTGGTCAAGATTAATGAATTCCCTCCCCACCCTCCTCACCAGCCCCTCTTCGTTGCCTCTGCAGAGTTCATGCCGTCACAGCCCGGGGACCTTGGCCTGTCCAGAGGTGAAGCGAGGGATAAATAATCTTCTCATTCTTAAACCTCCCTCATGCAACTTTCACAAAGGGGTGGCCATAGTTGTAATCTCTATTGCCTCTGTCCAAGTAGCTATTTTATCCATTCTTACATGACCCAATTATGCCACTTTTTATTCCATTCTTTTATCTAAGAGAACGTACATACTTTAAGTGTTCCTTGCTTAGACAAGTTCCCTTTCTTTTATTAACTTTTTACTTCCTTTACTCCGTCAGTCTGAAAAAACATTGATCAGTACTTCTTCCACTCATATACTGTAGTTTATCCCTTGCTCTCTAACTTGTATGATAAACTGAAATATTGATAACTGTTGTCCTCTTCTACATTATGAGATATTTGCATATATATCTCCCTCTTGTATTTGTCTGACATGTTGATTATTACATGTTAAAATTTGATGTTAATTTCCTTTTTTTCTGAATGAGAACATACTTGCTGTCTTTTTATCTTCACAGTTTTAAGATCTGTTTAACTGCCTCTGATTACTGTAGTTTGCCATTGGTTTTCATCTTCGAGCTTTATACATATAATTATCCTTCGCTTTAATTTATTTACATACATCTAATGTCTAACCCTGCAAAGGGGATGATCACAGCTAATAATTCCTAATTAGATATATTTTGCCATGTAGCCCTAGCAGCCCTCAATCCTCTCCTTCAATTGCAGTGTCCTTATTGCCTGTTTTTTAATAAACAGGGGACTTTGTGGTGGGCCTTAACCCTATTGATGAGTCATGGTGGTGTGGAGAGAAGTGGGGCAAGCAGGGCATATTTCCCATCAACTTTGTGTGGCAAATCAACAAGGACATTATCCAGGTGGGTGGAGGAACTTTATGTATTTCAAGGTAAGAGCAGTGGAAAAGAAGGAATGGATAAAAATGTCTTTGGGGTGCTAGAATTGATAGGTAAGGGATGAAGTTATAGAGGAGGGTCAAGCAGAGGCTGTACCAAGCAAACAAGTTGTTGTAACCATTGCTTTTTTTTAACTAGGTAGAAGATACTTCAGAGAAGGAGGTCAGGCTGCAGGGTCGTGTTAAGACCAGCATCAAGGCACAGCTTCCTGAGGAGCTTGACCTTTATGCAGGTGACCTGGTCACTATCACTCACATTGTTGACAAGGACATGTACAGGTCAGTCTCTCTTAGTGCCCCATCAATGTGTTTTATTAATTATTATGCAGCTGTAATCTACTGGACTTTTGCAATCTTTGATCCTCATGTATGTGAATGTTATTATCAACTAAGAAGACTGGACACGGGTCACTTTATTAAGAATAAAACTTTCTGAGGTGACAGCTGCACTGACTTGTAGGAAGTAAGGTGATGAGGCTCAGAATATGCATTCCTGTTTTCTTGTTTCTTTCTTTATTTATTTGCTTTTTTTTTACAGTAATATACTAGAATACATTTTAGGCATCTTAAGTTCCAAATAAAAGTAAAATTATATATTTTTTGTTTATGACAGTCTTATTCAAGCATGTATGGCAAATAAAACAAATTCACTGTTCTACTCCAAAAAAACAAATCAATCTTTGTTCTCATTTCATGTATTTTCCTCCGTTCTTTTCACTAATGAGCTAACTGTCTGCAACACTTGTGCAAAGTGTCAGAAGAGTTTTTTTTCTTTTAGGTGCCTCAGGCTGAGCCAAATCTTTCTTTTCTTTCCCAGAGGAGAGAGTAATGGGGCCACAGGAATCTTTCCAAAGAATTTTGTGGACATAGTGAGTGAATCTTCAGTGCCTTCCCCTCCTGTTGTGAAACCAAAGGAGAGCAGTTTTATGGTTAGTGATACCCCCTCATCACTTTCCCTGACTGGAGGAACTTCATGTGACTTAATGTCAGCAACTTCTTATGACAACGGTACTTCTGCACATCCTCATCCAGCAGACTCAGTGCCATCTTTACTGGGAGGTTCTTCCTCCTCCACCCACCACTCCATTGGTTCAGCACCCCCTTCAGATGCCACACTCACCTCAACCTCAGCCTCGCAGCCTGTTATGGACAGGACTGAGCCCACAGTGCGTCTCTCAAACACCTCATCAGCCTGGAAAACCATTGATGCTGGAGATGATGATCTCTTTGATGACGACTACTTCAGGCAGAATATGCCTAGCTTGTTTTCTCCTAAAGGAGGCAGTAGTAGTGTGCCTCCAGCCCACACCAATGATACTACTTCATCTTTAAGTCCAGCCAGTGGTGCCTCAGTGTCTCTCCCCACGACAGGTTCAAGGTATGAAAATATTCCTGTCTCTGTGCACTCAGAACCCTCCCCTGTCACTCTTACATCTCATTGTCTTAGTGAAGGAAAACCAGACAAATATAGGTATGAAAATATTCAAGCAGAGGAATCATATGGTCCTAGGGAGGATAATGATGAGGTGATTGGGGGACCAAACCTCAGTGCCTTCTTGGAGGAAGAGAAGATGAACAGTCTGTCCCAGAAGGTAGAGGATTACCTCTCCTATAACCTACAGGAGGAGGGTGACACTAAACCTGGGATGAGCTCTTCCACTGGCCGCACATCCCATGCCTGGGCCTGCAGAGGCCCCTCATACACTGAGGACAACACAGGCATTGAACCGTATGGCCGGGCAGTGTTCTCCTTCAAGGCACAGTACCCAAATGAATTGACCTTCAAGAAGGGCGAAATAGTCCACCTCCTGCAGCATGTGGATTCCCACTGGACATTAGGCCGTGCAGGGGATGCCAAGGGCATATTTCCCACTTCATATGTGGACATCATAGTGGATTGTCTCCATAGTGAGGAACAGCATTTCCTTACCAGGCCAGAGGCAGCTCCATCAGCCTCACAGCCTGTGCAGGTAGTGGCTCAATACGACTTCCAGGCTGTGCAGGTTGGGGATGTGTCCATGAAGAAGGGAGACACCCTCACAGTACTCAAAGAAGTAGATGCCAACTGGGCTATTGTGGAGAACATGACTGGCTCCAAGGGCATGTGTCCCAAGAATTACCTGTCCTTCCTGAAAGACAGAGAGTCACCAGGGGTGCAGGAATCACAGAGCCAAACTCCAGACTCCACCCCAGACACTTCAGAGCAGCGATCAAGAATGTCTCACCAGGACTCGGCACACCAACGCTCCAGAAGTTCTTCTCCATTCAGTGCCTCATGGCAGCGTCGGTCGTACAACAAAGATGACTTTGGGTCCATCAAGAGGCAAGATGTTGAGCCAGTATTGGCTAAGAACATAGCCTCCCTAGATGCTGCCACCAAGGCTTCTGTATGCCAGCCTGAGAAAAAGGTTAGTGAGAGTGTTTTTGTACAGAGGGAGATGTCTCCAGCAGAGGAACAGGAGGTGGAAGGTCAACAGAGTGCAAGGAGGCCAAAACCAATGGCCCTTCCCAGACAGAGTAAGATCCCTCCTGAACAGACCGGTGCTGGCACAGAAATTGGTAATAAATTCCATGAAAAGGCTGACAGTAGTATCAAAGCCTCCTCCCCTCCTCCCATTACAACAACCACACCTTCCACCACAGTGTCAGCTACCTCTGCAATCACAGCTTCTACCAACTCTGCAGCAACATCTTTAACTTCTTCCACAACCACTGCCACCACTGCTGCCACAGCCTCTGCCACCTCATCAAGAAGTGGGTCCTTCTCTTCCAGCCGGCCGGCCCCACCACCCCTCCTTCCCCCACGAACAAAAGTATTCACCAGAAGTAACTCACTGCAGTCTGATTCAGCTACTGCTTCAGTGCTTAGGCCTCCTCCTAGACCTCCGCAGCCTCTCAGTCAGCCTGATCCAAAGCCTTGCCAAACACAGCAACAGCCTCCCAGCCTGCCACAGCCACAGCCTTCCAGCCAAACACACTCTAATGAATCACAGCCAGAGCCTCCCACCCAAACTGAATCCTCTAATGAGTCACACCTGCAATCTTCCAGCCAACCACATCTTCCTAGTCAACCACAATCCTCCAGCCAGCCACAGCCCACGCCTTCCAGTGAACCAGTTTATTCCCAAGTGAAGAAGCCACTAAGAAGGAGTCGAGAGAAGGAGGATGGGAAGGACTCGCCTTCAGGAACGCAGCACTTGAATGACAGCGTTAACAGTACTGCAAGCTTCCCTGATGACCTGTCTCGGCTCTCTGTGGCCAGTGAAGCGATTTACTATTCAGGTGAGAGGAAGGGAGAGGGAGAGGTATTCATAAAATCATTACCGGTGTGTTTATGGGAAATCAATCTTTATATATAACAAGGATTACCTGTGACTAATTCAGAATAATTAATGAAAAAACGGGTGTTAGAGATAAGTCACAACCGGTTCCATCAACAGAGACCAGCCTGGGAAGCAGCTCATCGGGCCTGGTTCCTCAGCGTCCTGCCCCTCCACCCCCGCCAAAGCTCCCAGACATTCAGGACCAAGAGGAGCAGTACTACTCCCTCACTCCTCACGGTGAGACAAACACACCTCCCTCCCTCTTTGGGCCTACTGCACCTAGACTCCTCTGCCACTCATATGGCTCCTTAGCTTCAATTTACTCTATACATGTGCATTATTTTATTTATTTATTTTTTTACAGTAAAGGAAACAGCTCAAGGGCAAGAAAAAGAAAGCAATAATAGAAAAAAGCATGCTTCCCACAATCGTTCCCCATCATCATATTGGTACTTCATCTATCATATACTTTCTCTAGCTCCATAAATGCCAGTGACTATCAACTCTTAGGGCCGCTTTCACAGTTACTTTGTTTGTTTTGATCGTTACCAATGGCGGCGATTGACGCTATAGTTTTCCACGTGAAACTGGCCGAAGGGGTAGTGGCGGCTGCAGGGTTAGCCTAGCCCCGCACCTTGCCACACACCCTCAACACCTCTCGCTTCGTCTGCAGCCGCCACTACCCCATTGGCCAGTTTCACATGGAAATACTATAGTGCCGATCGCCGCCATTGGTAACGATCAAAGCAAACAAAGTGCCTGTGAAAGCGGCCCTTAATCCCACACTTTCCTAACACATACACAAAATACACACAAAAAGAGCTCTTCATTGATGCTAATTTTCCCTTTAGAGCCAGAAGCAACTGAGAGTCAAGCTGCAGAGATGACAGAGGCAAAGACCGTTGAGGATGGGAAAGACATGGATACAGAAGAGGTTGCTGAGGAGGGGGCACCTGAACCCAGAGTAAGTACTACCTTTGTTTATTGTTGTGTTGATGTGCGGGTAAGGTTTTTGTTTGGTGACGTCATATAAATAATTTCTTGTAGTTATTCAAAGGTTGACATTTACTTCATACCTCCTTCAATCCATGCAGGTTCTCATGTCTTTTCCAGTAGATATTCAGTGAGGATCTTCATATTTTTGTTGTTTTCGTGTAATTTTTGACTGGAAGCTCCATTTCTGTCTTCGTGTCTATTTGTTCTCACATTATAACAAAGCACTTAATATTTTATCTGTCATTCCTTTCATCAACAATTCCAGGTTATTTTTTTATTAATTTTGCTTCATATCCATTTCCTTCCTTCACTGACCTCCATGCCTGCTGATCATGTTTTCTTGATTTGGTTGTTTCTATTTTGTCTTTCTCATCCCTGATCCTTGTGTCTCACTCCACCAGAGGCACCATCCCAGCATGCGTCGTGTGGTGGTGCAGGAGATCGTCACCACGGAACATGAGTACATCCACGACCTCGAGGCACTGATGCAAGTAATCCAGCTGGCATCCTCCCGGCCAGGTGGCTCACAAGGGGTGCACCTGCCATCACTCATGGGCAACATAACAGAGGTGAGGTGTTGCCTCTCCTCATACTTGGTTCTGTTTCTTGATCTTTGTTTTGATGCATATTCAAGCATTTCCCTTTTCTTTTTTGTCTATTACTTCATTCATTTTGTAATTTCATATTTACCTTTTTTTCATAGGTTTTTGCCATTGGTAATATTTTTTTTCTCCCCTTAAATCTATATTATCTTCAAATTTCATTATCAGATATTGGTGGTCGCCAAGAAATTTGCCAGATTGTTGGATCAGGCCGCTTATGGTGATAATGATGAGGAGGTGTGTGTGGGGAAGGTTTTCCTGGCCTGTGCTGAAGAGCTGTGCCAGACCTACAAGGTGTATTGTGCAAACCACAATGTCACTGTGGAGCCACTCATGAAGAAGGTGAGTGTGTGATGTAACTATGAGTGTTGTCCTTGTTTTGTGTAGATTTTAATCCCCTGTTTCCTCTGCATTCACTTGGTAATTGTAAGCTGTGAGAACTGATTGATATGTTTGTTGTCTTGCTTCCATTTGAAGGCATCCAGTTTCAAACCAAGAAAAAGGTTTCATATTGATTACAGCAAGGAGCTGATGGTAACAAATAGGTAAATATATTTTCCACTGTTTAAGGTGACCCTTGAACCTCCAAAAAATTAGCACAAAATTAAGTGTTTTGATGAATGCCAGATATGAAATCATTCCCTCTACACTCTTTGGGATGTAGTCCTTGGGTGATGAAGAACATTGCCAGTTCCTTTCAATATTTTGAAAACTATTTAAACTGACACCACCATCAGGCACAATTAATTTTAGTATACAATGTCAGATTTTCATGACCATGTCTCCATGGATACAACCCTAACGGCAGTAACAGTGTGAGTAACCTGCTGTGTGCAGGCCACAAATTGTACATGACCCTAGTTGTATTATACAGGATTTGAGTTGATTTTGTGATTTCTTGTCTTCATATCCAATTTAGTCTTAAAGTTGTGAGTGTTCTTTGCCTGGACAACCTCTCATCCGACTCTTTCATAAGCTAATTCTTAAAATATGACTGACTCTTCCTTGTATTAAGCTCCAGATTTGATTTTTGGCTCTCCATATACTTGCAAAGTGTACAAGTTGCTCTGCAGTTCTGTACTGTGTACTGTAAATTCAGATTTGATTTTTTAGCTTTAGAATCATCCACAAACATATTAGAGTTGAACAACAGTGGCTGAAAATTGCCAAATAATGCTTTTAGAGACTTCATTCTCAAATTTCTTCCTGTCACTCTCAGTATGAGCAAGAGCCTGAGCCAGCTGCCTTCCTGAAGTGGGTGCTGGAGGAACTTCAGCAGCATAAGATTCAGCTTTTGGATATGAGATCAGTGCTCATCAAGCCTCTCCAGAGAGTGTTGAAGTAAGTTCTTATGGTTTTCATCCTTGCAGCCAGCAGAGAGGGAAGATTTAGACCCCTACAGGGAGTCACCTGCATTTTTCATGCATTATTGTTTTCCCAAGTTGATGTTGGATCATCCAGAAAATATTGTTTCTCCATCTCATGGTAAAATATTAAACCATCAGATTGTTTCATATAATTTGTCCCTAGATATTAGCCCCAAATAGTTTGATATCCTCATTTAAATCAACGATGAACTGCCTCCTCCCTTAGGTACCCTCTCTTCCTGGACCGGCTGGTGAGGGAGACATCAGAGCACCACCTGGACCACAAGGACCTGGTGGAGGCCAAGACTGCCATGGCCAACACTGCCAAGGAGATCAATGAGTACACCAAAAGACTCGACTTAGGTATTGCCTGACAGCATTATACTGAGGGTTTATTTTCCATTATTGCTTTTTGTCCATTTTATCAATAGGAGAGGCTTGTGATAAGTTGTTGTGGTGGGTGGTTAATGTTATGGGCCAATTGTATTAACCCTTTAAACTCACTTAAACTCACCTACATCCCCAACTACCAATGACCAGTTCAAATTAAATTGGCACAAATTTGAACACTTACATTATGTAAACCCTTGTCCACCAGTTAACAAGTACCGAAATGAAAGTGACCAGTCCCTGCAAAGCAAGATGCAGAGAGTCTCACTTCATTCAGTTGCTAAGAAGTCAGCAAGAATCTCCACCTTGGTCTCAGAAATGCTTGGAATCATGGTACAAGTAAGTTAATATTTGATTCATTTCAGCATTTGTCATTTGAGATGCACACAGACTTTATCTTTATGCTTTTAATGTTGTGGAACAATAGCAAAAGGTAGATTTTTCCTAGAAACCTTGAGTAATAAAAATTATATTGAGCAGTAACAATAAATACCCAATTTAATATCCACAGACAAAGGACCCTGAATTCGATGAGGAAGTCGCTAATTTCCGTTCAGTGCAGCGGTGGGCGACAGCAATGTCCCAGGACATAGAGGGGCTGCTGCAGGGATTGAAAGCAAGGCACAGGGCAGAGCTGGGAGTGGTGAAGGGCCTTGTGGACACCCTGCTCCACCCTGGCTCAGATGTGGAGGCGCTGCACAAGGTTGCAGCAGACTCAGTAGGGAGACTGTTTGAGATGTTTGTAAGTAAAGAAGTTTGTGGAAAATTCTGAATCTGTTGTTATTTTGAAATGTCTGGAGATATTTAGTTATGCTGTGGAGGAAATGTTATGGTTGTTGTGTTGTGATGGTTTTAAAATGAGCTTTGTCATAAATGACTGTGAGTGTTAGGTGAATAAGAAAGAATTTGTTGTGGTCATAGTGCTCCAGCAGTGATGGCCTTGGGTAATGTCCAGTGTACCATTTGGATTGTGTCGTGCTATGATACTGCAGTGATTATTGTTCAAGGTACCATTTGAACTGTGAATAATTAATTCATAAGTCATAACCTGGAAAGTGGAAGAGTAAATTGTGGTGCACAACCACAAACCTTTATGTAGTTCAGTTAAGGCAAATTACCATCAAATAAGGGGAATGAATATCTTAAAGATCAATAGTATTAAATTATCTGTATGGCTTGCAACTTAAGGACCTGTGTTTCTTTTTATACCAGGACAATATTGTGAGGCAGCGAGTAATATTGCCAACCAAGCAGCTGGTGGGGCTCTGTGAAGTACCTGACAGACTTATTCTCAAGCGGAATGATAAGCTGCTGGATTATGACAATGCGCAGTACAAAGTGGACCGCAACAGGGACCCCACACGGACCAGGATTGTAAGTGGCTGGGTGTTCTGTCAGCCCTCCACTAACATGTATTTTATTACTGCAGGTTACATTTTTGGTTGACAGGCAGGTGGTTGCTCTATCTTAATTTGCCCAGACTCCACTCCTTTGCACCTGGCATGTGGAGGAGTAACTGATTTTTTTTATTTTTCAAGAAATTATCTAAGTGGAGTGTTTGAGGAATAGAATGAATGATATACATATATGCATCTGAGTGAATCATGCATAGCTGTGGAGAAGCCTACCTCCTTAGCCAACTGGTGTGTTGTTAAAAGCTTGATTACTTTGCAATTTAAACATGAATTTCATTTAGTATAAAAGCTGAATTCATGTAATACTTAATTAACTTAATTCTGTGCAGTAGTGGAGCAAATATCCAAGGTGCAAAATGTTAAAGCTGAGTGTCATGGGTGTGTTGACAGCTGGAGGAGGAGCTGTCTCAGGTGCAGGGGACGTACAGCGCCCTCAACACCCAGCTGATGATGGAGCTGCCGGTGCTGACCAGGTGTGGGATAGAGGTTCTGAGTCTTGCCACGCGCTCTCTCATCTCTGCCCGCATGTACCTGCAGGGACACCTGGCTCGCCTCTACCTTAATCTAGCACAGGTGACATTATACTGCATTTTAGTAACAGATGTGGAGTCAGAAGGAAAACTTTATACGTTGACTCTGCCCACATAGATTTTTCTGGTCCTGTTTATCACTTGAGATGTGGTGTAGACTATTTCTGATCCTTTGTAGCTGATGTTCATCTACCTTTCTCTATCTCTGATGTTCTGACCCCTCATGGGAACTTTCTACCCCAAGGGGATGGCCACGGTGGAAACATCTGTGATTTTCCTTTTACCGACGCTCCTCAGCACATTCAATCCCTTGCATACCAACTCTCTCCCTCTCCAGCACTCATCAACTCTATTGATCCATCTCACTTGTGGTCTGCCCGTGATATCCTCTCCCTCAATCCTCCCTTCAAAGACTCCACTAAGTCATCCTCATTTATTCTTAAATTAATGTCCAGTCAAGACAATGAGTAGTAACACACACACACACACACACACACACACACTCAGACACAGACAGACAGACATACAGATAGGCAATACAGACAAAAGGAGACTAAGAAGTAAAGACGGAGGTGCCTCATAGAGATACCAAGCACACACGCCTGTTCTGCCACTTTCTCATCCTTGACTAGATAAGGTGACGGAGAGAGAGAGAGAGAGAGAGAGAGAGTAAAAAAATAAGAAAAAAAAGAGGTCAAGAAGGGATGAGGGAGGCTGGCTTGGCGGGAGGAGAGTGTGATAGACGATAGGCAGGGAGGGCCTTGGGGGGGGTCAGTAATCCTCTCAAGAAGGTTTCAAGGTCAGGCCTACATAGATCACTGATGTATACCTTTCTTTTGGTTGTTTTCATGGCTCATACACACACACACACACACACACACACACACACACACACACACATTCACACACACACACACACACACACATATACCAGTATTACATCTCCCAACATGACTATTGTGTGGTGTTATAAATAGGTGGTTGTGTGTGTGTGTGTATTTACCTACTTATATATACTATTTGTGGTTTATAGGGCCTGGTTGAACTAAGCTTGGATAGTCCTGTCTCCTCTATATTTGTCCAGCCTCTCCATTTGATGGATATTTCCAGCCTCCGTAATCTCCTCCTTTAAACCATTCCACTCAACTACACTTCTGTATGGAAACTGTATTTCCTTTTATCCTTCATACATGTTCCCTTTTTCAGCTTCTTATAGTGTGTGTGTGTGTGTGTGTGTGTGTACAAGAGATAATAACAGGGAGTTGGGGGCCTGGTTGTGGTAGGGTGGTGGGGGGGTGGCATTGTTGGAGAGGTCAGTGTTGAGGTGGGCCTCGAGCAAGGAGGGTGCTTGGGAGTGTTGGGTGTGGTGGGGCAGTGTTGCCACATACGAAGACACTGCTCTTTTGCTTGTGGAAGTGTGCTGAAGGTAATCATTTAGCATTTGTACCTTTTCTAGATCAAATTGAAAGTTATTGCAGCAGCTGAAGTTACTCCATTTTAAACATTTTCTTTTTTTGACATGATATATAACAAATATGTATATCTTGAGATTTATTGAAAAGTTCTTAGTTTGTGGGGTTATATACATCTTTCATTAGTGTTATGATATTTTTTTATTTTTCAATACTATAGTGAGACAGTATCAAGAAAGAGTTGTTTGTTCAATTAAGGATAAAAGGAAAGTTGCAGTAATTCAGAGATCAAGGTCAACCAGAGATGTTCTGTGACGCAATAAGCTGACATCGGTAGCAGTTTGATTTTCTCTTGACATGCCGTACTTCTTATATGGAAAACTGGAGTGATTTGGAAGTAGTGACTTGAGCATGACTATTTAGGTATAGGGCAGCTTGCTACATTAGATCTCGGTATAGATATTTTCATCATTACTGAAACTTACCACAGAGGCAGCAGTGTGGAAAGGAAAACATACCTCAATAAATAGTCATAGATATAATGCTGTAAATATTTTAGAAGCTGAAGGCTATGTGTGGCTGCAACAGATAAATACGCTGTGCATCTCCTCAGGCTCTTGGGCTGGCGTTGACGGGGGACGTGGAGGACATGCTCACACAGTTCCGGGTGAAGTATCTGCAGCAGGTCGGGGAGTTCCGTCAGCTGAGCTTCCTGCCAGCCGATTCTCTCCAGTGGTCACTTCCACGGGCCAAGGGCCGTCCCCGCAAGAGTCTAGATGGGGGGGCAGCCAAGAGGGAGCAGACGGAGGTGAGGCACTATTACGGCCTTTTTATTTTACAGCAAGGGAGGCAGCTCAAAGGGGGAAAAAAACAACAACAACTGGAACAAAAACACCTGCTACACGCTGCTACGACGAAAGGAAAAAGAACTGGAGGCTTACTGGTTATTGTTATTGTACAGTGATCATTTTGTGTGTGTTGGTTGTTTCTGGGCAAACTGTCTGATTATATGCCCATCTTTACCTCATTTTTATTGCCCATTTATTATACAAGCATATAAAATTTCTCTCCTAGTTACACATCTAATTTAATGTGTTTTCTCCTTTCCTGCCCATTACTCCCATACTAGCTTATCCCTCATGTTTATTTATCCCTCTGTTTATATATATCCCTTTGTATATAAATCCCTCTTTATATTTAGTTCAATAATGTTTTGTATGTGACTACTTTGGTTACCTATCCATCATCCATAACTCAAAGCCCTGGGTGTGTATGTGCTTGCAGGCGGCCAGGACCAAGGTTGTGGGGCAGTATCCAGGAGAGATGGTGTATGTGGTGCGGGAGGTCCACACGCCAGCGGAGGTGATGGAGCTCACGCTGTACCCAGGTGACCATGTGGCACTCCTCAAGAATAAGGACCCTCTTGGCAGGACAGACCGCTGGTTCGTCGATGATGGAGGTGAGGCAGCCAAGGGAAAGTGTCTGTTCCTGTTAATTTTTTTTTTCTTATTGTTACTTTATGTTTTATGGATCATGATGTGCTTGCTATGCTGTTTTATGTTGTCCTTTCATATAACTCATTGTTTTGGAATTCTTTTTATTATTGTTTTAATTTATTACTTTATTTTTTTACTTCTAATTCATTTATATGCAACTCTCAATTAATATTCCTCTGAAGCGTATATTCTTATTTCAGTTCTTCTTTTTTCAGTTATCTATTTCTGTAATCTCATGTCAGATATTCCTCACATTGCAATCAAACATTTCATCTTTATAATACATTGTGCTATTTATCACATCACTGGAGCTAACCTGCAAGTATAACTATGATAATCCTTCTCTTGTAGATAACAAGGGCTTTGTGCGGGCCTCCTGCTTGAAGCCCATGCTTGGTTCTGAGGGAGGAGCAGGTTTTGTCGCTTCTAACCCTCCTGCATCAGCTGAAACGGCAGCCATGCCCATTCGACCAGTGGCACCAAGTGGTTCACCACGACCCTCCACTCTGCCCCGGCCAGCCCCAGCACCCCCAGAGCAGGCACCACCCCGTTATGAGGACATCTTCCCTGTAGAGCCCTCCACGCTGCCTCATGGCCCAGGCTACCCTCAGGCACCCCCTCCCCGTTACTCTTCAGGGGAGACACTTTCTGCTTCCTCCCAGCTTCCCCTGCCATCCAAGACAGAGCTCTTGCCTCCCACTGGTGGGGAACTGCAGCTAGTGGGAGACGGGAACTACTACTCTCCACCCATGGACCGCCAGCAGTCTGGGGAGTACACTTCACCTGTCTCGGAGGAAAACAACATTTACGAGGAGATTGACCAGGTGTGTGTGTGTGTTTGTGTGTGTGTTTGTATTTTTGTGTGTTTGTTTGTTCATTTGTTTGTTTATTATTGTCTGTAAACCCATATATTTCATCATTATCCCAAAGCTTTCTATGAATGTACATGCCATAATAATAATAATACTATGATCTCAACTTTGACGTTACCTTTATACCATATCTTTACCACAAAAAATCTTTATGAAAATTGTGTTTAGGTAACCAAAATTTATTAAAAAACTTATGTCTTGTTCAAATGTAGAATTTCTTGTTTAAGCAACATGAAAATATAATGTCACCTCTTCCTGACTTCTGCTTTTCCATAGGGGGCTGGGGAAGGCAGAGATGAAGGGGGAGCAACAGGGGAAACTGACACCAGTCCCATCTATGAGGTGATTAAGGATGGCGAGATCCTGAAGGACCCAGCGGACCTGCCACCTGTGCCTGGGGAACCTCAGGTATGTGCTAATTAGGGCTTAACACTGTGTGTTCTGCCATCTAATTTGAAGCATTTGTGTAGCTACACTCAGTTCTTCAGGAGTTGGAGGGTTAGTTTATTGTACCTGCATGCATGTGGCTACAGGAACTGCTTACCTACTTATTATGTTAAAGCAACACACCAAAAATACAAAGCACTAATATATATTGAAAGTCTTTTTCCAGGAACTGAGTCCATCTATTTGTTTTTATGATTCTTTCACATAGCTCACATAGGCTATTACATTTATTAGTGATCCCAACTTGTAGTTAAATGTATGTGCGTGCGTGCATGCATGTGTGTATGTCTGTGTGTGTGTGCGTGTGCACGTGCGTGCACATGCTTTGCATCTTAATACTTTTTCACGTGCCAGTTGTCGTCTTCTTTTTTTTTTTTTTTTTTTTTTTTTTTAGTTGGTTTCATTCTTAATGTTTTAATGCTACAATTACTTGAATTACTGAGTTCCTTAGCAAAGATAGAGTAAATTTAGCAATCAGTTTGGAAGTTGCATTCTGTTTATGCTTAACCAACAAACACTGAATTTGGATTTTTCAGGTATTGTCCCCCACCTGTCTTTGTCTCATCATTACTTCATGCCTTTTCCACACAGTTCTACTATGCACTCTACAACTTCGGTGGTTCAGATGCTACACAGCTAAACCTGGTGGCGGGGCAGGTTGTGCTGGTGCTCCATGCTGTCTCCTCTGACTGGTGGTTTGTAGAGGAACGGTCAGGAAAACAAGGCTATGTCCCTGCCTCCTACCTCACCAGGTACTCCTGAAGGTTTCTTGCTGTCCTAAATATGCCCCTTCACCATCTTCATAATTTCAACTTAAAGTAACATTTACCACAACTGCCACTACTACTACTACTACTATTACTACAAACAACAAAATAAGGGGCTTCATTGTCAGTTTTTTACTTTTCTATTTTATATACTTCTGAAAATGTCATATTTCTGCTCTTTACCTTTTTGTGACAAGCACTATTGTGACCACTACAAACCTCATGACTACTGTTACTAGTTCCTCTTCATCCTTGGTGCCTCATCGCTAGGTTTTAAAAAGTGTGTAATCTCTTTCGTGGATGTTCCTCATTTCTAAGAATGTAAAGTATTTTCAGTGAGTCATGGCCCTCTAAAGCACACTGCCTTGTTCAAAATGCATCCTGTTTTCCATATATAAAAAAGTTCTGTGTACTCTGGAGTGTCAACAAAAAGGTGATGAGGCAAAACTACTAATTTCCATGTGAGGCCTTACATACTCCATTTTTTGCAACCTTATTATGATTGTTTAGTGTTATATTGTGTGTGTTTTTGCACCTGTTTGGAATTATTTTCATATTTACTAGTGTTTTCTCGCTTTACTCTATGTTAAGGAGAGATGTGACATTTGTTACATTTAATGCTAAGAGAATTAGCCTATATATTTATCATGTCAATTACTGTATGTATAAGTTGACATTGCCAGTGTCATGGTTAATGTAGAGGGCAGCAAACCTTTCCTTGTTGGCTCTAAAGATCATGCATAGGAGCTTTGGAAAGGGAATGTGGGCTGTACTGCTTTGTAACTTTCTTTTATTGGTGTGATTTATATTGTCTCAATTACCAAAGATATACTCTTATGGATCTGATTTTTAGTACAACTTGGCTTGTTGTCAAACTGTGAACTGTGTTCCAGGATACTTAGGGCAACTTAGTGACATGAGTTAAATTGAACATTTCTTAGTCAACAAACATAACCCCCCAAAAAAACAAGGCAGAGTTTTTTTCAGTATTTCTATATTTCTGTCTTATGATCTATCTACCAGAAACAAGCAGAAAGAGGTGGATGTAAAATCTAGAAAAGGCCTTAATTTTGCAATAATCTGGGAAAGACTGTCAGTGTTTTCAGGATTTAGGATTCAAGACTGCTGGTCCAGGTGCCACATGAATGTGTTGCAGGAAGGGAATGTTAGCCCTTCAAAACACAGAGCTTTGCCTTTAGAAAGTTGTATTGTCCAAATGTTACAGATAAAGCAGAATCATATTTGCTGCCTCTGTAAAAATTGCTAGTAACAGCCATGGGGGAGGGAGATCATCCCAAGGGTTTTCAATCTTGTGTGATGAATCGGTAAAGTGAAAATATTATCTGTGATTTCTAAGCACTCAATGCTTTCAAGGCAACATTGCTCAATTAGAAAATATCCAACCCATTGGATAGATTTTCTAAGACATTCTGCCATGTTCTTGAAGTGTAAAGTTATAAATTAAATTTTAAGACCTATAAACTCATTAGGTACTAATTTTTTTGCACTTTGATATATATATACTTATATATTCATATACATATATATTTAGATGAATGCTTTCAATATTCTTTTATTTTTTGTATATAATGAAGTATTCCAATGTTATATGTGTAGCCATTAAGTGTTGGCTATTCTCACTCCTACCTACTAGTCAGGGGTGGGACACTTGTGTGTATGCTGCTGTGTTGTGACTCACTAGTATGGCAGGCCTGCTGCTTACTTATGTATGTGATAATACTTTTAGCTTTTATGTGGCTGCTGAGGTGCAGTCCTGGTCATTAAGGAAAGGAGCTGATAACACTGCTTACCATTTTTTTATTTTGTTAGGTATATTGTTAAAACACTCCGCCAAATCACGTGTGATTTTATACTTTTGTGAGCAGGTAAGTCCTTAGTTTTATGTCAAATCCTGAATGTTTAGTTTTGAGTGAATGTCTGAAGTGTATGGTGGTTGAAACACTCACTGATTCAGGGCCTGATCTGAAATTCATAATGGAAGTTGAGAAAACAATGAAGTACATTGTGTTTCACATCAAATTGTGAGTCAGTCAGTATAGAGAATTTTATCTTTCTTATGTATGAATCGTGCAGATGTGTGTTTATGCCCTTAACTTCATTGCTTCTTTTGTGATTGTTTCCTCAGTTAATTGTTCTTGGTGGCATGCATGGATCCCATCAGCCTGATTTCACAATTTAGTCTAATTTGATGGGATACATTACAAACTCAAGTTCATAAGTATGTATGCAAATTTCTAATAAGAGAAGTAAAGGGTGTCAGATACCATTGATTTTATACTGAAATGCTTAAATGAACGTTCTTATTTTATATTTAAGGAACCTTTGCATTCATTCATTCATTCAGTCTGAGGAACTGCCATGTGTTACATTCTCTACTAGTTATCACTTAGATTTTTATTCTTTTATTATCTCATAACATAAGTTGTTATTTTAGGAGGTTGTAGTTGAGGGATCTGATTTATTGCTTCATCCATGGGTTTGTTATATATCCTGGGGACCATGCAGGATTTGCTAAGTTGCCCCGTCTGAGAGTACTCCATGAAATTTTAGAGTAAGAGGAAAGGAGGCAATCAATTCTATAGGTAAAAATTGGCAGTTAAACAAGCTTTCACCAAGGATACTATTACACACAATTCAACATAATTCATCCTAGGTCTATTTCCTAGTGCTCAGTAGCAAAATATTGTGCATAGCAGAAGTCAAGGAGTGCAGTGTTACATGCAGCACTGTGTTGCGCAGAACCATGGGGTTGAAAATGCCTGCAGGTTCACATTCAGATCACTCCTTGATGCAGCTTGAAAAGAGGTTATATTGGGACTAATTTTATGAAGTGACCCTTTTTTTACCCTCAGTGGACTGAGACTACATGTATGCTAGGAAGATTATTTTTGTCCAACCTTAGAATATGGTTTTCAAGAGTAATTTAATTGTACAACCTGAGAAGGATATCTTGACAACATCATCAAGCCACTAGTTGTATGTTCTGGAGGCCTTCCAAAGCTGTGTATACCTTTTATTCTTATATTAAACTTTTTATGTTTTATCCCACACCTTTGATGTTTTGGCCTCTAGTGGGGAAAATTTAATCATATTGACAAATAAAATAGAATTAAAGTAAGATTTGTGCATAACTGTTCCTGTGTCTACATTGCTCTGAAGTAGGAGGTAGAGTATTCGTTAAAAAATAGTACTTATTGCCTTCCAAAGTCTAAATAACTCTCTCTCTCTCTCTCTCTCTCTCTCTCTCTCTCTCCTTTATGATAATAGCCATCTTGCGTGAGAATAATACTTGGCTACATTGTTTTTGATTCTATTTCTCTGAATGCAATGCAATAGCTAATAGCCTATACGGGAAAGTAAATAACTTTAAAATTATTGATGGGAACAATTTATGAGCGCAGTCTAGCACATGGTAATTTAGCAGGGGGGAGGGGGGGGGGTATAGTAGGGATAAGTCAGATTGGGTTAGACCGTTAAACTGATTTTGGTAAGAGTTGTTAAGTGATTGTTCACGATAAATGCGTGTGATGCATTTTGCGCTGCGCCGTGATTATTAGTGACTGTAATCTACATATTCCCCGCTTAATGTTATAATGGGTCTAGAGCTAATTCCACAGTCCAACGTAGTGTCTCCGTAACAGTCCGAACCAAACTATACAATCCCATGCAATCCATAACGGGGAGGTTTCCTACTCGCCACCAGACACATGAGATCTTTCCCGTTTAGTTTCATCCAATTGAGCTTAAAATTAATATGAACGCCAGACGCTGTACAAGGAAATTTGGAAGTCTTTGTATTGGTTTGGGAACTTACTAATCCATCGTGGCGAACTGTGAAACTGAAAAGAGAAGTAAAAAGAAAAGTGTAATAGTGGAAAGAAACAAAAGGGCAGAAAAGAGAAATGCAAAAAGAAAAGTCCAGAGTAAGCTAAAGTGAAGAAAACAAAGGAAAAGAAAATAGAAAAGCAATTAAGGTCAGTGGAAGTAATTAGAGTGAAGAGAAAAACAGAGCTCAGTGCAGGGTGAAATATATAGGCCTATGTGTACGCAGTGAGGTAACTTTTTTATTTATTTATTTATTTATTTATTTTTTTTTTTTTTTTTGGTATTTCGTTGGGGATATACCCCAATGGAGGAAGGCGGTGCATGCCGCGCAACCCCCCCGACGGCTGGTAAAGAGATACCCAATTCTTTCAAGGAGGAGGCCCAACAACTTAGTAACTTAGGCAGCTTTACACCTGGCAATTCCTGGTCGGCAATACAGCCGCGACGATCTAGCGGGTACACCAGCTGGGTGCTCTCGGGAGCAAGTACGTTCACACGTGGGAGAAGCTGGGAGCATCAAGACTATTATAGTAAATGCAAGGGCATGAATTCATCCCAGATACCCCAAAAGGCTACTACCATATCTTAAAACCACAATGAGTTTGGTCCATTAGCCTAATATTGTAGAAATACTTTAAGTAAACGAGTTTTACCTTCAGTAGTATTGATTGATTGATTGTTCATTGTTGCATTTAAGAACAAAGGAGAAGGGAAGAACATGCCATCGCAACCCCCAGGCATTACAGTGTGATTATATAATACACGAAAATAATCGTTCCTTACCTCCTTCGATATCTCGCAAAGAGATAAACATTTATCGTATGTTGCTGCCACTCTCTCAAAAGTCGTTTTCCGTAGACTCAGTTTCTCATACAGCTTATCTTGTGGGTCCCACAAGTATCTATGCTGCCTAACTTCTTCTAGTTATGCCACCTCGGCATCCTGGCTCCAAATCTAGTTGCCTGTATCTGTCATTTCTTGTTTTATTGGCGCCGACATGTTGTACTCAGCCGCCAGTCGGCAATACAAGACGGACGGGGACGCGCTCAGCTGCAGAAAACTTGCCGCGAGAAGGGCTCCCAGACCCAGACCCAGACCAAAAATGCAGCCGCGCCTGTATTGCCGACTAGGAATTGTCAGGTGTAAAGCCGCCTTAAGAGTGCGTGAAATATGAGTATCTAAGTGCAAAGAAGACCTAAGAAGTGATACAAAGTAGAGCAGGTGAAAAGAAGTAGAAGAGAAAGTCCAAGAAGAAGAAGAAAAAGAAGAAGTGTGCTAGTTGGGAAAGGGGGGGATTAGGAGAATCTGAGGGTGTACGTGACAGTAAGCACGCGATTTCTTGTACCCGCTAATCCCTTCCGAGGGATAATTCCGACAGGGTGCGCCCATGACCTCTGTGCAGCTGTCCACCTGCCAGCACGTATGTATGCTCGTCACCAAATGATTGAAATCAGTCACTTTACAATCTTCATTGTGTAGTGTGCACCATGGCGCCCTGTTCGGAGACTTCTGCTTCCCGATCATCTCCCTTATCCTCATTTGATAAGGAGATGCTGGTCGACCTCATCAAGGAGTTTATTGAGGTCATCAGTGACAAGGAAACAAAGTTTTATGCCGTTAACAAGAAGGCAGCGGTGTGGCAGGAGATAGCCAGGAGGTTCAATGACTGACTGGCAACAGGAAGACGCCGCAGCAAGTCAGATAAATATGGGACTACGTCAGGAGCAAGTAAGTAACATTGATTATAGTATCTAGTCATATATTGGATGTCCGCATCCGCTTCCGCATCCTCGGGTTATCCGCATAATTTTTCACATCCGCATGTGATGAAATAAATATCCGAATCCGCACCCGCATCCGCACCACATACAAACAGGATGTGGCAGATATATTTTATACATTAGAGGCAGGCGTCTTGAATCCTCATGGAGCGATACTACATAGTCGTGAAAAAAGATGTAAATACATCGATATTTATAAAACTTGCTTGAGTTATTGCAAAAATAAATTAGTGCGTCTTTTCTAATTCGTTCAACTTCTCATGCTACTGCAGACATAGTAAAACAATTCAAATTTATGCCTTTCGCCAGCGGGAAAGGAAGCCTCCGCCTGGACTATCGTTCGGCGGCAAGTTCCATTACTATTTCGTCCTCAGCGCTGGCGAAGCGTTCATTCCGTCTAATGGTACCAAATATCGGATTGCCCGGAGAACTCCAGTGCCAGGCCTGGCGAAAGGTTTTTAAAGTACGGCCCTAAGAGGCGATCGATACAAAGCGGAATAGCTCAAAAGAAAAAGAAGTAGAAAGAAGAAGAAGAGGGAGTAAAAAAGGAAGAAAAGACGTAGAAGTGTGCGTAGTGAATTAAGTATCTAGGTGCAAAGAAGTAGTATTAATTAAGGAGGACCTAAGAATCGATACAAACGGAACAGCTCAAAAGAAGAAGTAGAAAGAAGAAGAAGAGGAAGTAAAAGAAGAAGAAAAAGACGTAGAAGTGTGCGTAGTGAAGTAGGCTATCTAATTACCAAAGAGGACCCAAGAAGCGATACAAAGCGGAACTCCTCAAAAGAAGAAAGAAGGTCGTATCAACATGGCAGCGGGCGTTGGTTGCGGTGGTTTTAGGTGCAACAATGACACAAGGAAGGACATGAAATTATACAGATTATCCCGCAGTCCTGAGAGAAGGTTGGAATGGGCAAACAAACTGAAGCATGACTGGCTACTGACCGGAAAACTCGCAGATGTCATAATATAAGCAAGTGCTATTTTATTTATTTTTTTCCTAATCCAACTTCTATGTGATTCAGTTTAAAGGCGGGATATCATATTAGCAAGACCGTCAGTGTCAAATAAGAACACGTAAATGTATTAGTTTGTTTCGTACTAAGTTTCCACACACATTTCTTGGCTATTTTCACGGTCGTTTTGATATCTACACTCTTTACTCTGGGTTTGCGGGAGGTATTATTAAGATAAGCAAATCACGTATGACAACAGAATTAGATTTGATAGAGGAGACGAGAGATGTTGGCGGGTTAGTAAAATCACTCAATCCGCCAGTATCTTGGGACGTCAGATGCACACTAAAAATTATAAAACCAAGCCTTAGTATATGATAACACGTCGTGGGTACTGCGTCGAGTGTTTCCACTTTTAAGGAATCTTCCCGATCTTAGGGCAGGTCGTGTAAAGCTTTGTAGGGAATTTTCTCAGGAATTTGTAAAAGTTAAGGAATTTTAAGGAAAATAAGCTTCCTTAAAAGACAATTTCATCCATTGCAGTTTTTGTAGCGTTTATCGGAGAAATGTGAAATGTAAACAGCCTTTTGTTTAGTATATGAAACCAATTTAAAGGCTTCATGCGTATTTTCTAATTGTTAAAATGCCAAAAGGATGCCAAATTTTCTTTACGTTTCGAAGTTTTTAAAGTGTTTACAGAAAATAAAAGCAGTTTTTGCTTGTTACTATGATCTGAGCCTTCACGCATATTCTTTTGATTGTCTCCATGCACGTATTTATGAATGTATAACGCCTATACAGT
Source organism: Eriocheir sinensis (assembly GCF_024679095.1). Taxonomy (NCBI): domain Eukaryota; kingdom Metazoa; phylum Arthropoda; class Malacostraca; order Decapoda; family Varunidae; genus Eriocheir; species Eriocheir sinensis. Next base: position 8,891,421 of record NC_066547.1, read on the forward strand.
GCCAAGAGCAGGACTAAATTAATTATGATAAGCATGGTGTAGAGACATATGCATGGGTGTGTTCTGCTTGTTAGTGTGGCTGATAGTGTGACGGTAACAGCAAGGGTATAGGTTCTGTTACTTTTAATCTGGCTTGAAAATTTATAAATCCGTTACCTATAGTTGCTACAGCATTCTTTCATTTGTATAGTTGCACAATAATAATAATAATAATAATAATAATAATAATAATAATAATAATAATAATAATAATAATAATAATAATAAAGTAATATTGGGCGATATGAGACCTTATAATATTAATGTTTCAGTTATTATTGTTACAGGATTATAAGGAGCCGTGTCATAACTCACAAACTAAGCCTCTTCTAATTATTCTCAGTGTATTTCCCGGCAAAAAGCTATACCGTGGAACTGAAATATTAGTAGCTAACCGAACCTTAACTAACCTAGCCCAAGCTAAGCCGGGTGAGTGTTGAGTCTTGCTAAATTTCATGCATATGCGGCCGTGGGATGTATTAAGGGCTTGGCAATAATGGTTTAGGTACCCTACTTACGAGAAGACACAGACAGGAGGGGGACAACGAATGGAAGATATTTAACTAAGCAGGAAGGGGGGTGGGGTTCTCTCTCTCTCTCTCTCTCTCTCTCTCTCTCTCTCTCTCTCTCTCTCTCTCTCTCTCTCTCTCTCTCTCTCTCTCTCTCACACACACACACACACAAAACAGTAACAACGTAAAGGTGTATAAGGTCGATTGAAAAGGAGAGAGAGAGAGAGAGAGAGAGAGAGAGAGAGAGAGAGAGAGAGAGAGAGAGAGAGAGAGAGAGGAGAGAGAACCCGGAGTTATACTGAGCCTGTTACAGTGTTTAACTCGTCCGCTGCGATTGACACGGATTTCACTTTAACTGGTAGCCTGGTAACATAGAGTCCCAGATCTTTCTCTGCCTCTGTGGTGCATAGTGGAGTGTTTCCCATGTGGTACTGGTATGCTGGATTTCCCCTCCTAATGTGCATGACTACATTTTTCTTGATTGAATTGTAGCAGCCACTTTTTGTTCTATTCCTGTAGCTTGGTGATGTCTTCTTGTAGGAAATTCGCAGTCAAGGGGTTAACCCCTTGACTACGAATTTCCTACAAGAAGACATCACCAAGCTACAGGAATAGAACAAAAAGTGGCTGCTACAGTTCGCCTCAAACTTTCTAGGCTATATTGGAATGACCTCGTGTCACCCCACCCGGTCCGCACACCACAACTTCGCATCAGCTGGCCACTTCCCTCTGTCACTTATCCTCAACAAGTAGGTATTCAATCTTATCGCTCTCTCTCTCTCTCTCTCTCTCTCTCTCTCTCTCTCTCTCTCTCTCTCTCTCTCTCTCTCTCCTAATATCTATCAGTGATTGGTCACTTGGCAGAATGATAAGAAAAAAGGAAAATGTATTATCGCAATATCATACGGTTCAAGAGGAACGAGAACATACCCGCTTGAGCTGCGTCCTTCTCTGTAAGACAAAGGAAATTAACAGGTTACGTTGTATTCTTGAGCTTAGGCGATTCAGTAATAATAATAATAATAATAATAATAATAATGATAATACTTACGTTGAATTGTTTTGTGCCGTTTATTTTTCCCATTTCCTTACTGTGATCCATTTGGTAAAGTGTCAAACCTAAAGGCAGGGTGAATATTAATCGACTGGGGTGTTTGTTTGTTTTTTCGCTCAAAACCTAAACCTACCAAAAGAAGGGAAAGAAGATCCACAAACAAAGAAAGGACAAGTGTAACGTAAGCCATCGAGTACTTCATAACTAGCGCTGTCCTTGTTTGTCTCTTCCGCCCCGGAACAAAACAGGAAGGGCTGTCTGTCACAGGGTCGTATTTTAAAACATTTCGCAGCCCAAGTTCACATATTTGACATGGCTTTCGTAGGAGCTGTAGGCCTTTCCAGGGGTAGTTTTATGACCTTGGTGGTAGTTTGACCCTTCTTCTGTGCCGCGTACCTTAATTAAAAACACTCATGAAGACCCGATTGATCCGCTTTTTGACCTTTAGAAATAGTCAATGTGAGAAGCGATGGTGTCTTAAAATACAGCCTACCTACCCCACACGAGGAGGTGGTTCGGATAAAGAGGGTGTGGGTTAGGGAGGGGGGGGACTACGTGACTGCCGTCTTCACTTGATGCCCTCGAGTGACCAAAGAAGGGTTAGTTCAGCTTCACCGTCATTTTGATATCGATTATAGCTTTTGTAGAAATAGAGAAAGAAAACCACAAGCAAAATGTAAGCAGTAACAACAGAAACAATAAAAGAAGCAGCAACAATAACCATACTACTGCTACTGCTGCTACTACTACTACTACTACTACTACCACAAATTCCACCAGGAAGGACTCTCCTTCTGGCTGCCGACTTGAGAGGTGTCTTGATAACTCCTCGAACCTCTTTCTTATCAATTTCTGCAACATTCGCGGTCTTCGTTCTAATTTTCATTCTGTGGAACACCATCTCTCCTCCTCTAAACCTCACCTTCTCTTTCTCATCGAAACACAGGTCTTTGAGGCTACTGACAGCAATCTCTACTCTGTTCCCTCCTACTATCTCTATCCTAAATTTCAATCCAAAGCTGGATGTTGCGCCTATACTTTTAGTCTTCTACCTCTTAAGTTCCGCCGCCATGTTGCCTCTCATTCTATCTTCTATCGGTATTTTCATGCTGACTGCTCTTCTGAACTTGCTAACTGCATGCCTCCCCCCTTCCCGTGGCCTCGCCACACTCGACTTTCTACTCAAGCTCATCCCTATACTGTACAAACCCCTTATGCAGGAGTTAACCAGCATCTTCACTCTTTCATCCCTTACGCTGGTAAACTCTGGAACAATCTTCCTTCATCTGTATTTCCTTCTACCTACGACTTGAACTTTTTCAAGAGGAGGGTATCAGGACACCTCTCCTCCCGAAATTGACTTCTCTTTCGGCCACTCCTCTCTAATCTTTTTAGGGGCAGTAAGTAGCGTTTTTTTTTTCATTATTATTTTTTTAAGCCCTTGATCTACTACTACTACTACTACTACTACAACTACCACTACTTCTACTATATTCTACTACTACTACTACTACTACTACTACTACTACTGCTACTACTACTACTACTTCTATTACCACTACTTCTTCTATATACTACTACTACTACTACTACTACTACTACTACTACTACTACTACTACTACTACTACTACTACTACTAATAATAATAATAATAATAATAATAATAATAATAATAATAATAATAATAATGATAATAATAATAATGATAATAATAATAATAATGATAATGATGATGATGATAATAATGATCATGATAATAATAATAATAATAATAATAATAATAATAATAATAATAATAATAATAATAATAATAATGAGGTGGGGGAGGAGGCAGTGGCAGGTGCCGTGTAGTAAGCGTTGAAGAGGTGGGGGAGGAAGCAGAGGCAGGTGCTATGGAGTGAAGCTCTTGAGGGCATGTTAGATACTTCAAGTGTGCTAAATGCGATGATCATAAAGTCACTTTGATGTAATCACTGGAATCGAGCATAGTAAAACCTGATACCGAAGAGGAGATTGCGTAGCAACAGATAAGAATATATTGTGATATGTCAATGACCAAAAAGGAAAAGTTATATGGTAGGAAGAATAGTGACAGAACAAAAGGAATAGACAAAAGATTAGGGAAAGATAATATTATAAAGACGTGGGAATGAACAGTTTGCTAAGATAAGCGCTCGCGCGCGCACACACACACACACACACACACACACACACACACACACACACACACACACACACACACACACGTCACTACTATTGACGTCCCATCCAGTCATAGATAAGACCAACTTCTCTGTAAAAAGGAGTTTGATAACTCTGCCGATACCAGCACTATAGAGGGGAAAGGCACCCAGTGCCTTGTTTGTTCCTTTATATATATATATATATATATATATATATATATATATATATATATATATATATATATATATATATATATATATATCAAGGAACTGTCTTTAACGACATTTGTTGATATATATATATATATATATATATATATATATATATATATATATATATATATATATATATATATATATACACACACACACACACACACACACACACACACACACACACACACACACACACACACACACACACACACACACACACACACACACACACACACACACACACACACACACACACACACACACACACACACACACACACACACACACACACACACACACACACACACACACACACACATATATATATATATATATATATATATATATATATATATATATATATATATATATATATATATATATATATATATATATTTACAGACATACATACACACACACACACACACACACACACACACACACACACACACACACACACACACACACACACACACACACACACACATGGCAGTCATTATAAATAAAATTCGCCTGCGCCACTAACCTTTTCCATGGGCTCGCGCAAGATGCCCCCCAAGACAGCCTACCGGCGCTATCGGCAGCAAACACACTCACACACACAAAATAAATAAATAAATAAATAAATAAAAATCATCGACTTGCTCTATCCATGAAATTTATGGACTCCCCCTTGATCACTCATACTCGTGGTTGTCTGTTAAAGATACAACTCGGTGAGCAGGGTCGACACTCGACAGATGGGTAGCGTGCCACATATTCAGACAGTCGAAGTTGACGTTCACGGACTATGCAAGTTATTTGGCCTTGATTCAGTATTACAAGGTAATGGCCGAGTTAACAGGAATTCGTTACAGAGATAACCCATTATTCTGCGAAGACATAACCATGGGGGTTAATTCGCCTCTCAAATCTGTATTTAGTCTCAAAGTATCAAAGCCATATACTAGTATAAGACAAGGAACGTAAACGACATAAAGATCCGAATCTTGCCCTTCTGCACAGGTATCGACAGTGCCATGGTACTCTTGTTAAGCGAGTCCATAAAACCCTCCCTCCATAGACGCATAGTTACATCTGAAGAGCCTGAAGGCCGCCACGTTGACCCATACATTCAGTTCTGCCTTTAGTTCAAGACTCACTTCTCACCCAGATAGTACAATGGTGACACCTTTTAGTCTCCAGGACATGCAGATTATGTTACAAACCTAGCAGAAGTAATCACTATTAAAAGATATTTATATTCTATCTCATGTCCTTTGCTGCTGATTCATCTCTTTCTTTCGACTTAGCGACAAAAATATCCTAAGTTGCTACTCTTTTTTTTTCATGAGATTCATGCGCTTCCACTAAATTTTTGTCTGATATAATGACAGTTACATGATTATATAGGAACACACCGTCCCAAGATAAACGAGGGCGTGCGTGTGTGTATTTGTTGGTGTGTGTGTGTGTGTGTGTGTGTGTGTGTGTGTGTGTTTATTCATTGTAACTTGAGCTGTGAGCTGGCGCTCGTCGTGAGCCAAGATTTGGGTGCCGTGGGCGCGGGACGCCTTTGGAGCTTCGACCGCGGCAGGTGCCAGACCACCACCCCGGGAGGCGGGACACGACCCCAGCTAGTACTCGGCATGATACCCGGTACCCATTCACTGCTGGGTGGACAGGGGCGCGGGTGTAATCGCCATCCTTCGCTCCATCCGGGGATCAAACCCTGGATCTCTCGGTTGTGAGCCGAGTGTGCTAACCATTGCACTACGGCAGTGGTTCACAACCAGGGGTCCACGGACCCCTTGGGGTCCATGGAAGAATTTCAAAGGGTCCAGAGATATTCTAATTATTTTTAAATTTATACTGGAATTAGGAGACATGCGGCTCTGAATAAAATTCATACTACTGTTCACTATCCCTAAAACGGAATGCTTAAATGGTAGAATTGGTCTACATTAGCTAACGGTACCAGTCATGCTCACGGCACACGTAACAAATTTGGCCCTTGGGATGGTCATTAGTGGCCCGCGGCGTTTTAGGTGTCCACAGGTAAAAAAGGTGACTGGAAAACGGGGAACGGGACAAAAAAATTTGGGAACCACTGCATTACGGAGTACCCGAGTGTGTGTGTGTGTGTGTGTGTGTGTGTGTGTGTGTGTGTGTGTGTGTGTGTGTGTGTGTGTGTGTGTCCTCGGAAAGTGTTTTTTGGACAGGCTTATGTACAAGATATCTTCAGCTGTTGTTTCCTAACACATCCCTTCCTCCCTCGTATCTCAAGTGTTTCGAGATTCTGTTATATACCAGCGCCCTTCCCTTCCGTGTTTGCACCCGCCTCGCCGAATATTCGTAGCACCGAGATAAGCGTTGGGTGTTTTGCACTGGAATGGTGGAGTGGGTATTATGAAGGCGAGGATCGAGTCACATCACAGTGCATACATGTTCATTGCATGTATGAAGTGTGTGGACCGGGAGTGATAAGGACTGATTAGTTTGTTTTGATTTAAACTATTTTGTGGTTGTACTTTAACGCTCCAGTGACGGGAAGGAAACGGTTCTCTGCCAGATTTCTCCCCCTTGTTTTTGTTTACTTTCATTTTAGTAGTTTTTAAAGCAAAGTAGAAAGAGCAGTGAAGACGGTCCATGCACCATGTTCCTTGAGTCCTGTGTCTCTTGCTGGGGTTATGGGAAGCACAACTAATCCATCATGCATCAGCCTCGGGTCAGATTACTTCATGCCCTTTTACACTGAGTTGCCGCAGCATTAACATCGTCCCCAACTAATTTACACCACAGGCTGAAGGGATAAGGTGACTGAGATGAGCACCGAGACCACGCGCAGCTATAGCGATGTTCCCATGCAGCTTTAACTTAGCAACTTATTTACGAAGTCTTCAGTCTAAAGTGTTGATACGATTTTTTTTTAACGATTATAGACATGCCATATTTTCATTTTCTTCAAGTAACCTATGAAATACTGTTGTTATATGTATTTAAGGAAGTACCTTCTTTCATGTAGCTTACTTACGAAACCTAGGAATACTTTAAGATTCTAACGCTCCTCACAGCTACAGTCCTCGTAATCATCTCTGTATTCAGGGTCGTATTATAAATAGGGCAAACGTGACATGGTGTTTAGCACGCCTTACTACGAATCAGCGGGCGTGGAGTTTGAACTCGTCCTTTATACAGTCGGCGTCCAATTACTTTGCTGTTCATCTTCCTGTACGGGTTGGTCGATAAATGGGTACTTTGGGTAGATAAACTAAGTTAACCCGAATGTCCCTGTACCCTGTGTCCCTGGGTAGTGGTTTCTTACACACCACAGGCTCAAGGGCCAATGAGACGGAGATAAATACTGAGGCCACGCGCAGCCATACCGCCAACTTCATCTTAAAATGAAGATGTGCCAGGACCCTTTACAACAGGGGTAGTATTCATATTTTCATTGATACATTCAAAGCACACACACACACACACACACACACACACACACACACAGAGCGAGTAAAATAGAAAATATTATCTAATTTACTGCACGAAAGAATTTGATTACCAGCCTTATCAGGAAGGCCCGTCAGTAACACGTCGTATGCCGAGTGCCGACACAACAGGTGCCATAAACCGCCGCCGAATTATTCAGTTCTGTCACAAGCATCCTTTATCCACGAACAGGTAACCATTTATATCTTAGGTCATGCACGTCATAGTTTATGAAATTGTTAAACTGGACACAGTGATAGATAACCGTGTCAACAGCAGCGTTAATGACATTAAATGGAAATGATTTATCAATGAGCCCTTGCGAGGGAGATTACATGTGGAGTGATAATGGAGGGCCGAGGAGGAAGTAAACTAGTCGGCAGTTATCGCCGGGCAGGGAAGAGGTGAAGAGGTGGAACAATCGCTGAGGGAGGAACACCGACACGCCTCAGTGATACACCTTCTTCCTCTTCCTCCATTCTCAACCATTCATCATATAAATATTTTTTTACGAGAAAAATTCGAACGCTAAGGAAAACGTCTCCCTTACTACTATAATCTGAAGGGAGCAGAGCGGTGCATCATACAACTGTTTTTGCTTCTCACATGATGTGAAAAAGACCACGTGGACCGTTGGGAAAAAGAATGAATGTGTCTCCGGTATGGAGAAAGGTATCATAGACGTAATGGAAGGTCACTGAACGCTTCCTTCCCTAGCAGGACTTCGAAAGTGAGAAAATAATGATCTGACTGACGTAAAGACTAACTGCTGGCAATCGGAGAGGACTGACGACGCTCCTACGAAAGCAGGAAATTCATTGGAAAAAAATGCAGTAATCTCAATCATTATTTCCTATTATTATTATTATTATTATTATTATTATTATTATTATTATTATTATTATTATTATTATTCCATAAATATGGGTAACACCTGTCACTTCATGAGCACCCGAGTGTTGCTAGCGTTGTGTTGGTGCGTAAGCTGGGGCCTCCTGCTTTCTTATGAAGAAATCGGCCGCACAAGCAACACAAAACGCAACGTTGGCCCTGTTGACAAAAATATAAACTATGACGGGTACGAGCAACACGAAGGAAGGAGTTCGTGGAATCAGACTTTGGAAGACTACAGCTACGATGGTGTTTCTGTCGACTCAACTGAGTGCTTGTGTACTGGTGATGGTGACTGCTCCAGCGGGGTGAACGGCAGCACCTACTCCGCGAGAGGTGAGAGGAAGACGGGACTGTGAGGTGGAAGATTACTTGCCATACATAGATTTAGGTTTATGCACATGGAAATCTTAGGACAACAGTGAGGCACATAGGCAGCAAGCGCATTGCTCTTGTATAAGGATTCAAAGAGGAGGTGCTTGAGGCACATCATGCAGATCGGTGTCATTAACAGTCAAACACCTTAACAACGCAGCAAAACATTTCAAAGCATGCGCGTTATACTATTAAGTTCAACGTTTGATTTATTTCTACGCTTTGTTCTTAGAAGAGGACTTAAAAATGTCTCGGGATGTTACTAGATTAGTGTAATTCTCTCATACACTTACTTTATTGTTTGTTTTGTAGGTGGAGTCATGTGTTGCCATGGTGATCAAGCAAGTACGATAAATATTGCTTGATTAATTTATTGGTGTGTGATCATCATGTCAAGACGTAGAATATCTCGGTCATTCAAATGTTATGTGATGTAGGAGGGGGTGTGGTGTTAATTAAGCTTGGTGCTACAGTGCTATGTAAGGGTGAAGGTGTTGACTCAGGTGTTTATTGATTCATAACATGACAAGTACAAGGTATCAGAGACGTTTGTTGCTGTGGCTGGTCTGTTGCCAATGTCCTTAAGGAGGGTGAACACACCCCGCGCCCTCCCGCTACGTGAGGGCCAAAATTTAGACAGACTGATCGACTGGCAATAGAATGACAGGATAACTCTTATATTTGTTTGACTAACATTCGACTGAGGTTTAAAATCCTTCACAACAAGCAGGTGTAAAATACTAATTGTGACGATTTTTTAAAGTTTCATTTTATCATACAACCAGCGATATATAAAGGAAGTGGACCGGCAGGATGCTCAGGAAGGAGTCGCTAGAATCCTTGATGCTGTAGAAAGAAGCCGCGGGTCACACTTAGCCGAAATTGTTCATACGAGGACATACCGTCGTATGCATAAGACGAATACCACAAGCCATGTATAAGGAGTCCTGCTGAACACGCACGCCGTGCTGTATTAGAGGCACGCTACGGACGAGCCACACATGCACGCGTGTCAGTTTGTCATCCTGCTGCCCTCGGCCCAATGTATAAAAGGGCGAGACTCCCTTCCCAACATAGTTCGCTTATTACCCCTGCCAGAGGAACATTTATAACACGGAGCTTCACAATCTCCTAACCGCTGAAGAGAAGGAGGCTATGGTTATACTCGCCCGATACAAACATTGATATGTTTATATATTTACGAGTAATCAAAAGGGACTATCTAAGGAGGTATAATAGTGGTATGCAAAAATTAAAGTAAGGACACGGAGGCAAATGGTTTGCTGAGCAGAGAAAATAAACGAGAAGATTGTGTTATGTTTTTTTTGTTTTGGTATTTCATTGGGGATATACCCCAATGGAGGAAGGCGGAGCATGCCGCGCAACCCCCCAGACGGCCGGGAGAGAGATACCCAATTCTTTCAAGGAGGAGACCCAACAAAAGGGCTGAGGGTGTCGGAAAGAGCCCACCTTTCCACCCCCATGGTAACTGATAGGTCTCGAACCCATACGCTCCAGGCGCCACGCCGAAGCGCAAGGCCGAGACTCGACCACGGAAGCCCCCCTTGTGTTATGTGTGTTTCCTGTATGGTTCCTCAAGTACTTTCCAATTTCTGAATCGCTTATTCGCCAATAGTGTAACTCTCTCTGGTTTGGTGCATTTTTTTTTTTTCGTGAGTGTGTTAGCTTGGTAAATATGGAAAGTCACTATGCGCGCCTCCAATATTGCCCCCACGAGAATAATAACCTTTCCAAGGTCTCACATACTACTGTGCTTCTCTAGTTTTACCGGCGCATCAAACATATACTGCGTCCACAAGTGATGATAAGAAATAAGAATTACTCCTTTCCACTTTGACAGTCTTAAAACGCCTGCCTTAGTCACTATGAACCGAATTACCAATCTTTGTGTCGTCTGCAAATTTACTAATGCGATTATTGATTCCGACATCCACATCGTTGATGTAAATAATGAAGAGCACTGGGCCAAGAACCGAGCCCTGAGGGACGCCACTAGTGACCGGCGCCCACTCTGAGTTAAATCCGTCATCACCACTCATGTTGTCTGTTGCTCAACCAATTCGCTATCCATTGGTGTACTTGACCGTCAATACCTATTTGCTTTAATTTGTAAAGTAATTTATGATGTGGGACTTTATCAAACGCTTTCTGGAAATCAAGATTGACTACGTCCAGTTATTTGGTTACGTCATAAACCGTGAAGAGGTCGTTATAAAAGGTTAATAGGTTTAATAGGCAGGATCTTTTGTTACGGAAGCCGTGTTCTGAGTCCCCGATTAATGAGTGGCTTTCAAGGTAACTCACAATTTTGTCTCTAATAATGCTCTCAAGTAGCTTACCTACAACCGAAGTTAGACTAATGGGCCTGTAATTACCTGGTACTTTTTTGTCTCCTTTCTTAAAAATCGGTGTCACGTTAGCCTTTTTCCAATCCGATGGGACAATGAGAGAGAGAGAGAGAGAGAGAGAGAGAGAGAGAGAGAGAGAGAGCACTCATGCCTGCCCTCTCTCACATTCATTCACAGATATTCCTTCCTTCGAGAACATCTCAGCAGCCATTGACTATGCAAACACTTACATATGTGAGGAGGGAGAAGGGCTCCGACGTGTGGCTCTGGAGACCGTCCATGAGTTGGACTTCTTGATCGAATGTTTCCTCTGCAACCAAAAAACTACTTTTGGCAGTAAGTAATGATGCCTAGGGACCGTTTCCTTACTCTTATGTTTAGAGAGATGAGTAATTCTTGTGCATATTGTATTTTATTGGAAAGATATGATATATATATATATATATATATATATATATATATATATATATATATATATATATATATATATATATATATATATATATATCTGTGTGTGTGTGTGTGTGTGTGTGTTCCCATCTGAGGAGGGGACCAAAAGATTAATCTCCCCAGGTTGGACCCTGATCTTTGAGGCAGTGATTCAAAGAACAGTCGTGATGTATTTGTAGCTCCTCCAACTTTTTCTTTACCTGCATCTACAAACTTTGCTTTGATATCCATTCCGTGGAACACTACAGTAGGCAAAGTGTATTATTCGTCCTTCAAGAGATACTTACTGACACCACTAACCTATCAATCATACTCTAGAATATTATAGCTAGAGTGAAATAAATATATTATGATGACATCTACTTTGCAGGTTCCCACTTCAAGCACAACATCATGACAGCCGGAACAGTGCAAGTGATGAAGGAGGGAATGACACCAAGTGAAGTGCTAATTGAACATGATGGTAATTAAGGTGTTGCTGGAGTTCTTTTTACTTTCCTGCAGTGACCATTTTCATAAAAATAAAAAAATCACTTAGCTGTGTCTTTATAGCCACCTGCCACACCTGCCACAACCACCGATGAGGTAAGATTTTACTGAAAATGTTTACTGTTCCGTTACCATTGCATGATGGTGAACCTAATTGAATGGATGAAGATAGAAGGGAGAGAAGGAGACAGCCCTGCTGATAAAACATATAGCCAGTCGGATTGGCAGGCTGGTAACAGGTGAAGTCTGCTCTGGTTAAGAAAACATGTCAAAAGGCCAGGGATTGCATTTCAAAATCGCACCATATAACCATTGTAGTTGCGGTGCTATAATCAGTTTACCAGTGCATGGTGAAACAATGTAAATACAAATGTCAAAGGAAGAAAATGTTGAATGATGACCAGATGAATAATGGCGGCTACTTGTAGGGTAGCTATAGCTTCGAAAGTTCCACCTTAAGACATTTTATGATTATTTTTACTGTGTAAATTTTATTTTTATTTTTATTTCAAGCAAATACTTTTTTTTTAAATAAAGTCACAAGATCAAGATAAACGTAAAAAAAATATAATATGAATGTTGCCATATCTCCAGATCGAATTGCTTCAGCCTTTGTTTTTTTCGTTTTCCAGGTACGTGGAGCACATGGGGTGATGAGTTCGTGGACAATAGTGTGCCCACACGTGTGGCTCTTCTTGATCAGGACAGTGGCACCCCACTAGATGATTCTGTTGTCGTACCCATTGGGACGTACGCCATCTTCTTGGTTGGGAATAACAAGCAGCTTTGTGAAGGAGGTGAGAGCAAGGTCACTTTTTCCCATGGGCTAGTACTGGTGTTTTTTTCTACACAGATCATCACGGGGAGGCGGTGGCTAAGTCGTCAGAGTAACGGCCCCGTGTTCAGGAGGACGCGAGTTCAATCACCCGCCCGGTGCCACCAAGCTGGAATTTTTTAGCCGCCGCCGAGTGGCTTGAAATTACCCACATGCTGTCCAGAAGACCACCTAGCAACCCGGACTCTAGATTCTAGGATCAAAGATGAGCTCGATCCGGGAGGGCAGCATGAGCCAATGCAAGATGGCGCCACTATAAACACTCGCCTGCGCCAGAACGGGCTGGGCCGACCATCAGGACCCACCGGAAAGAAGCCTTGGACCGACCATCAGGATCCACCAGGAAGAAGCCTACCGGCGCACAATGTAAAAAAAAAAAACTAACTTATAGCTCCACTACTGATGCCTAAAATCATTGAAATAAATTTATTTTTTCCACAGATACCTACTATACCTGGGGCCTCATGGCACTATCAGCAGAAGGAGAGGAACCACTAGTAAATCTTGTTGGTTATGTTGTTTGTGAAAGACTGAATGATGGACTATCTGCTAACACCACCCCTGTCACGACTGCCACTCCAACTATAACCAGTTCAGAAACCTCATCTGGTACCACACCCGAGTCCACTACATCCTCCACAGACACCTCAACTGATACCTCAACTGAGTCCACTACATCTTCAACAGACACCTCAACTGAAGCCTCAACTGAGTCCACTAGTTCTACTTCCACAGCCACTTCAACTGTTACCTCAACTGAGTCCACTAGTTCTACTTCCGCAGACACTTCAACTGATTCCCCAACTGAGTCCACTTCAACTTCCACAGACACCTCAACTGATACCTCAACTGAGTCCACTTATACTACCACAGACACCTCATCTAAGTCCACTACATCTTCCATAGACATCTCAACTGATACCACAACTGGAACCACTAGTACCACAGACATAACTACAACCTTTGATACCAGAGACACCACAACTGATGTAACTACTCCCAACACCACTTTCACTACCCCTACTGTTACATCTACTCCCAACACCACTTCCACTACCCCCACCATTACATCTACTCCCTACACCACCACCACTACCACCACCACCACCACTACTACTACCTCTACTACCACCACCACTGTCAGCAGCAGACCTGAAGGTAAGTAAAAAGTTAATGAAATATGATTAATATCCTGAAAGAGATACAAATGATAATGAATTGTAAGTACTTGCACTGTTCACTTCTAATGCTGCTTTTACTTTTTTTTCTACAGAATGCTGTGTGCTTCAGGTAAGAGTGGAAAGTAAAAAAAGAAAAGGGTTAAGTTTCATCCGTACCTAATACATTAGAAAAGTAATCAAAGCCATTCTTATGTAGATCTTTCATATCTTGTTTTGATATGACTGCAAAAATTTGATATGCCAGGTACGCCATGTACTTTCCAAAGTCATATGTCAGTGAACAGTATCATATTTCTTTTAATGCCTCTGGTTTACTATAACAGATATCTTTTGTCAAGCTACCTTGAATTACACAACATATTTTCCACTCCACTCCACTTGTTGGCTGCCTATTTGTACACTCTTCCTAAGGGACTTGAGTACTTCCTTAACCCAGTAGCAGTGACGGGCCAAATTTGTGGCTTTACCGTGTAGCAGTGATGGGCTAAATTTGTGCCATGATATAAACCCCCTAAAATAGATGATACATAATCTGATCACAAATGCTTTGATATATTTTATGAAATGGTTTGTGTGAGGGGTGATTTTTTTCATTTTTCTCACTTGGAGGGACCATTAAGAAACATGATCCCCGCTGCTACTGGGTTAATGGGCTAGTAGGTGGTCATGATTGGAGAAATTTTCCCCTTCTCACGCTCTAAGAATTATTTTCATTGGTCATGTTGTGGGTTTCATCCCTTGCTGATTCATATAAACCTTTCTTTTCAGAACTCTGGTAATAAGTTGTGCCCAGGTACGGAATTGAGGAGCAATTGCTCAGAAGGCTACTCTGGCTATAAAGTAATTCAGTGCATCGAAGGGAAGGTGGTTGTTGTCAATGATCTCTGCGTTGCTGACTGGATTAATGATGTGGGTTCCATGGTTAGTAAGAGATATGACAGTGGTGTACAGTGAGACTGGAAAGAAAGTTGTGTGAGAGAGAGAGAGAGAGAGAGAGAGAGAGAGAGAGAGAGAGAGAGAGAGAGAGAGAGAGAATTAGCATCCAAGAAAGATATAAAAAGTTAAAATTATTACTTTTTTTTGTTTGATACAGATAGAGGCAGGCAATGACTCAGTGGTGGACATTGCGGAGATTGTAAAAAATGAGACAGAAACAGAAACTCCGATCAACCAGGTAGAGCTCGTGAGCCTTGTATCACTGGTCCACAACATGACGTTCCTTCTGCAGAAGCAGGTAATGTCACAAGGGGTTAATTTATATACAAATCTAAAAACACATTCCTCATCACTGCAGTGGATGGTTTTTGCCATGCTGTCTGTCAAAATTTTGGTTTATATTAGAAATAGGGCACAATATAAATGAAAAACAGCTGCATACTTATGTTAAAGTACCAATAATAGAGTTAGTCCTACCTAACCCTCCCACTGCTACTAACTGTTCAATAAAACTTACAATTGTTTCAATCACACAAACATTCTAGTCCTTATGTAGCTACTGCTCCCTTCTTCCTTGGACTTTTAATATACTGTATGATTATATATATATATATATATATATATATATATATATATATATATATATATATATATATATATATATATATATATATATATATATATATATATATATATATATATATATATATATATATATATATATATATATATATATATATATATATATATATATATATATATATATATATACAATTACAATGGATCCCTTTATACTACAGTTCCTCTTTTTAAACCTATGTCCATTGAAACACATGAAACATGCCACTATTAGACAGACTCAAACTAATTTTTTACTCTCCACAGATTGAAGAAGCTGAAGGTAATAATTCTGTGAAACAAGAACTGGCCAACCAATACACCCTTGAGCTGATACAAATAGAGGGAAATCTTTTCAGTTACAATGATACCTGGGAGGGTCTTGATGAGGTAAGTAATAGTTGTCGAAGTGGCAGTTGTAGCTAATAGTAGTAACAATGCTAATGAGTATATAAATAACACAGGAAGTTTAGCATTACTCCATCCTGTTTCAGCAAGTAGTATTCTAATTTCCAATGGTGGTCATGGTTCTGCTAATCCGCTAACTGCTAATTAGTAAAGCTAACATTTTTGTTAGCTGATTAGCATTTTTGCTAACTTTGGAAACAGTTAGTGCAGTGATTCCCAACCTTTTCAAAACCACGGGCCAGTCGAGCAAGTGAAAAAAATTCTGCGGACCAGTGTCATAGGCATAGATCCAAGCATACACTTACAGTTATATAGTCCAAATACATATTTTATTTTTTTAGCTATTCATAACTCAGTGGGACAATACCATGCAATGTAATGTTTTACATTATACAAAGTAAAGTGATTATAAAGGCTATTATTCAAATGGATGCCATGAGGGAAAAATACTACATTAACTACAGCACTTAGTACTACAGTAGACATGGAAAAGACTATCTGTCATTGTGATAGATTCATGTGCCTATTGCAAGGTCCATCAATACACCAAAACGTAATATCTCCTATTTTACAAATGAAATTAGAAATCCGATCTTCGTCTCGCTAGCTTTAGCTTCTCTTCTCTTTCTTGTATCTTTCTTCTTTTCTCTCATTTTCTCTCTTCTTTCTTTTTCTTTTTTCTTTTTCCTCGTCGATCTGTCCGGCGGGTGTTACACCATGCTCTAACTATTTCATTCAATTTTTATTTCATTATAACTACTTATTTGAGAAAAAGAATGTTTTGACAGATTATTATTTTCTTAAATCATGAACAAAACAAAAAGTCACTTGTAAAGCAATTTGGTGGACCAGCAAATCATAAGTTACGGACCGGCACCGGTCTGCGGACCATAGGTTGGGAACCACTGAGTTAGCGGACCAATTAGCTTCCGCTGAATGTAGTTCCTCCTCCGCTAACTTTAGTTCACTAAAACTTCGTGCAATTTTGTTCTTGTCCGTTGTGGGCAGTAGCAGCACCAGTTGAGCCACATGGTGCAATAATTCCAGGGCTTCCACGTTTGGGTAAATTATGCCTTAAAGTAGGGTAATTGGACAATTGGGTAATTTGAACTTTGGATTTAATAACAAGAATTCGATATTTTCCACCTGACAAGAAATAAACTTAGAATAATAATAATAACTGTCAGTTATGGAAAAAAGTAAAAAATGCATAAAAAAGTTAGCGGTTAGCGGATAGCGTTAGCTTCCACTAATTTCTTTATCAGTTTAGCGGTTTAGTGTAAGCAAAGGTAACTTTTTAGTTAGTGGATTACCAGTTTGCTTTGCTAACTTTTTGGTTACCGGTGCCCACCATTGGTAATTTCAGCTCTCCACCTGAGCCTCTGTGTACTTTGACCTTTATAATTTCTGGGTTGCCATCCTGTTACTTTCGATGACCATCATTCATCTTATCAATAATGCCTTGTATGTGTAGTATGCACATCTTTTTTCTCTATTTTTACTTTACTTTACTCTACTCCAACAAGATTCATTCACATGGATTATATTTGTAAATATATCCTGAGTATGAGAGTCTGAATTTACAGTGATGTCTTTATTTCTTCTTTTTATTTGATGATATACGCAGATTCCTTTGATTTTATTTGCTCCTTTCTCTCTGCCTACTATTTTTACTGTTATGCTGCTTGCTTCTCCTACATCTAACCATTTTCCTCCTTTATATCTTGCTCCTTTCAGGCTCTTCTCCTGACTACCCCATCCTTTCTTTCCTCTTCCTTATTTTATTACTTTCCCTTTTTTACCGTAGGCAAGTTCAGGAATGCTGGGAATATCTCTTCTCCATGACCTTGAAAAAACTGGCTTTATTTTGGCTCAGTATGTTGAGAATGAGCAGATGAACTACATTGACCCCACTGTGAACATGACTGTCATCTCCAAGCCAAAGTAAGTTACAAATGTGATATAAAGGGCAGCAAACTAAGTATCTAATGTTCAATCTTCTGTTTTCTTCTCTAACTTTGTATTCTTTTCTCTTGCATATATTTTCATCAGGTTGTGTAACGTGGGAAGGTTTTGTGACACACGTATTCTGTGACTAAGTGGGTTTTGGGTGGTTTTCTGCATCAGTTGTCTTACTAAATGTCTTTCCTTTTCAAAGCAGATCAGTTTACTCAAAGATACAAAAGACTATTAGAAAACTACTGATGATCAGACAACCTACACATGGTAGCTCCTTAGGGTGGGTCATTCACCAAATTTCCTCCCCATTCATAAATATATCTAGCCTCCATTTAAAACTTTCAATTTTGTTTGCATCAACTACATATCTGTTCAGTTTAATCCAGTCATCTACCACCATATAAGTGAACCATTCCTTTATTTTCTTCCTAAACCTGAATGGATCCAATTTTACCCCTACATCTAAGGGAGTTGCTGGCTGGACAAGAACTCGTTGTACCTGGGGAAGTAAGTGACACCTTCATCTACCTGCCAGTGAACTTTGAGAAACTCCTACCCCCTAATGAGACTCAGGCCCGTTTGGTAGGATATTTCCTGGACCAGGGCGCTGCTTCTCGAGCCCTTCGTGTTGGTCTAAGCAAGTGAGTAACGGGATGACTTAGGAATTCTTGGAGCTGGCATGTTGAGTAATTAGTAACCTTACTCCCACTTCCCTCCATAGATGTAGTACTCTTCCTCCTCCAGCCCTTCAATCTTTCCTATTTTCTATCCTGCAAATAACATTTTTCCTTTCTCTTACCATCAAGCAAATAAAAGTCTCCATCCTTTATCTCTCAGAAAAGATAAACCTTCCATCCTTCTTTCATACAAGTGTAATACCTTTTCCATTCCTCCTTTTTTAAACATACTTCCTCAATTAGCAATATATTTAGCTCAATTCTGGGGAGAAATATAAAGAGTGGTTGTCAGGAGTTGGAAGACTCAGATACTTTTTGTGACCTGCCTCTCTATCTTTGATAGCATGAGAACAAGTGGAGTGAAACAGACTGTATAGCATTAGGATTAGAGGTAGGATGTGAAACATGGAGTGCAAATTCCAGAGTCAATCACCTTCGTAATGTGTTGAGTCCACACTATATTGCTCTCCTTCCCTCTATTTGCTTCTCTTTCAAATCTTCATACAGATGAAACTCCCATCCTTCCCTCACTTATCTTTCCTCTTTGCTCTTTGCCTCAGATTACACAGTGATGATGAGCCTAAGGAAATGAACAGCTTAGCAGTGAGCTTGACCCTCAACAACCTCAACACCTCTGTGGACTTCACACCCGTGAACAGCAGTGTCATCATTCGCCTCCAACATGCCTACAGAGAGACTGGACCCTCCTACACGTGAGGGAAACTTTTAATGTTAGGCGTCAGGTTCCATCTCTGATAAGCCCAAGAATCTGAGGCCCAGAGGTCAGAGGTCAGATAAAATTAGGAAACATTCATTGTTGATTACATGAATGGGTTACCCTGTAGTTGAAGTGTTGCTCTGCGGCAAAAAATAGCATGCATACCATCTTTCATGTATCTTGTGCATCATATTTAATGCTGAAAATATATTCATGAAGTTAGAGAACAGCCTAGAAATATAAAATACTAAACTGATACTGTAATTGTATGATTGATATCAGATATGTTAGATAAAGCCTGACAAATCTATATCAGTGTTCACTGATTAGAAAATTGTCAAAGCAAAATGTTAATTAGCTATAGAACAACTATGTTTAGAACATTTTAAGTATGGTTACTATGAATCATGAAATTTACATTTATATTTCTTGTCCCACATACTTAATTTCACCATGTATGTAGTGGCTGGATATATGAATGATTTTGATGAATTCCAATCATGGGATTATTAATTTGACTGCATATCAAGATTTTTTTTATGAGCAACTTTGCTTTATCATTTTTCCCAAGCATGTTCCCAGACTCTAAGAGAGATGAAACATGCAAATTATTATTTTTCCTTATCCTGACTCTCCACATGCTAGATTGGTAAAAAAAAAAAAAACATTGAATTTTTGCATGATATTGATATTTATATGACACTTATGAATACCATACACCAGTTTCTTACTAGTATAGTATTTCATACTCATGTCAAATCTTTTTTTTTCTATTCCTCATGTATCCACTTTCATGTTATCCCTTGCAGTGATCTTTACCGTGATCGCCGAGAGAATGAGGTGCCAAGCAGGATACCAGGAAGAGCCAAGTGTGTCTACTGGGATCCTGTCAACAGGTGTGTGTGGGGGTGCAATGTGGGGTTGCAGCCCTACCTAAAGGTCTGTACTTGAGCTCCAAGCTTATTCAGGGAGGGTACTGTCTGGCCATTATGATTCCAGCAAGTGATCAGACCATGATGAATGACACACACACACACACACACACACACACACACACACACACACACACACACACACACACACACACACACACACACACACACACACACACACATTCACATTCACACGCATACACATACACGCACTCGTGCACCATGCAAGCCCGCACTCACACGCATGCATGTACCACACAAGCATGCACTCACAAACGCACGCACTCTTGCATGCATGCACACAAGCATACATGGACACACGCATGCAGGCCCTTCTCTCACACGTGTTCCCTCATCTCTCAGCTTCTGGGTGACCAACGGATGTGGACTCATCAACACGACCCGGCGAGAAACATTCTGCAGCTGCTCTCATTTGTCCATGTTCTCAATAATCACTGATGTTCACAAGTACATGGTGAGTCAGTGATCCAAAAGGCTGGGAAGTGTTATAATCATGTACACTGGCCCATCATAATGTTTTCTTTTTTTTCTGTTGTGTGTGCCAGCTGTTTTCATTTTAATTGCATACACTTGTTCACACACTCAGGTATAGATTTATGTCTGCACTGAATTATTTACGTACTCCCTCACTCATTCATGTCTGCTCATTTTAATTAGATTTTCCTTATTATATTCACACTGGTTTCATTTTTACTCAGCAGTTTTCATGTTTGCTATGCTTGCACTTACTTGTTCATCTACTTTTTTTAGATTTTCATTGGCTTGTTTCATTTTTAAAATATGCATACAAGTTGTCTCATGCATTGTTTCGTTTTGATAATTTAGTACTTCGTCAGTGTGGGTGTGCATTGACTTGCTCATCCACTTGTTTTTTTGTTCTGTACCAAAAATTTTGTTGCCTTTCATCGGTCCTGTTCCTCTTACAGGGTCGGGATCCTGCCCTGGACACTCTGAGCTCAGTACTCTTATCCTTCTCTTGCCTCGGCCTCCTGCTCACTTTGTGCATCCTCCAGTTCTGCAAGTAAGTAAGACAGTTTGAGAAAGGCAAGCATAGACGCTACTGTAGATTTTTTTGGGGGACTGTTGAGTGCATAGAAAATTACGTATTCTGATAGATTTTGCGTGCCATTTTCTAAATATAATGATAAGAATAAAGATATTTCTAAATATAGACTTAATTGAAATAGTTTTACTTTTTATGATGTTTCTGAAGCAATAATCGCTACATGAGTTTAATACTGTAAGTGAGATGTTTCTCCCCCTTTGGGGCCATATGCAGAAACAAAGGTATCTATAGCTACAGGCCCGCTTTTACCACCAACAAACTTTACTAGCTGTTAATACATACCTTTGCTGCATATGCACATATGCACCCCATTTAGGTGTTCATGGATAGTAGAACAGTAAAGCCTGGGGAGTGTTTGGGTAAGAGGAGGATTCCATCATCTCACCAGCCAATCACAGTATTAATTTGAGAGCACAGCAGTCAATCACTGGACAGCCATGCGAGAATCATATGCCTTGCCATGACTGTTGCGGCATTTTTACATTCTAATATTGCTGTTTGGTAAAGTTATGTACATCTTTGTGTACTGTGGGAGGAATTTTTGCAAGACTCTGTCTAATTTGGACTGAGAAAGTTTGCAATAACTAGTTCAAAACTTGTTAAGATTATAACTTTTGGGGCGCTTGATACATATTGCCAAAATGATGACTCGCTAAACAAATGCCGCTAAAACTGATATCCTCTGTGCTACCTAATGCTTAGTATTGCATATGTTTGGTAATACTCTCAGCAATAGTGCTCCATGCAGAAGTTAATGATGTATTGCTTTTTTGTTGTGATGATATAATGTTCCGTGACTTAACTCTGAGTGACTTAACCACTCACGATCTCAGGGGCGTGCCAGCAAACCCTCGGATCTCCATCACCAAGCAGCTGTCAGTCTCTCTCCTGCTCTCCCACTTCATCATTCTCCTCTTCCTGGACCCTGACTTCCTAAAAATCAAGGAAGTATGTATATATAATTTAGCGGGGCCTTTTTGTTTTAGTCCTTTTGATCATTAATGACTGATATGATTTATGCAGTTCATTGTCATTTTTCTATTCTCTCAATAGTTTTTGCACTAACTGTAAATTTCAGTATTCCCATGAAGAAACCAGCATTTTATTATTAGTGACATCATGGTATAGTAGTTAATACCTCTATTTGTAAATTCATGGTTGTCAGTGTTGAGTTTTAGGCCAAGGCTTTGTGTGTGTACCCGTCCTTCTGTTTGCCTTTCATGATGGATTGATGAGTAAAGTGGTACCTTCAAAACCAGGGGAAGATAAACAATTCTCGGTAACTCAGGCTACAGTCAACAGTGTGTTCAGGTGAAAGTTCCTCATATTCGCCATGGATCTTGAATGGTAGAGTTTAACCCGGTAGCAGCGACGGGCCAAATTTGTGGCTTTACTGTGTAGCAGCGACGGGCCAGATTTGTGCCATGATATAAACCCCAAAAAATAGATGATACATAAACTGATCACAAATGCTTTGATATATATTATGAAATGGTTTGTGTGAGGGATGATTTTTACTCATTTTTTCTCGCTTAGAGGGACCATTAAGAAACATGATCCCTGCTGCTACCGGGTTAAGGCAGAAACAGTGACAAATCATGCTTTCAAGTTCACCTTATAACATTCCCATATTTCATCATGGCTAGCTCCCATCACCTCAACTAATAACCACAACCTGTCTTGTTTTCCCAGGGAGGCTGTAAGGCAGTGGCAGTGATGCTCCACTATGTCCTTCTTGCCAGTATTTTTTGGATGCTGGCTGAGGGCCTAAATCTCTTCCAGCAAGTCTGCTTTGTCTTAGATTCAACCAATTACATGATCGCATATTGGTAAGTGCTTTAAATAGAATTAATTATGCAATTAATACAAATAGGAGATGAATATTCTCTTCTATTTTTCTTCTTTTCTTCTCTCAGAATATTCAAATAATTCAAAGGAAAATGTCTGTGTTATATATTTGAATTTAAAAAAAGACATACTCTCTGGTTGTCCTTTATGATCTTTATGTAGAGAGAAAATCTATTTGTCTGTGATTGTGGGGGCATATAAGGGTAGAAGTATCTTTGTGGTGTGATTAAAAATAGAAGTTCCCTTAGAATTTAGTCTGAACTTATGAGGACTTCATTTTCTGCTTGGCAGTTATAGGCTTGAATAACTACTGATATAGAAATGCTCCTAAGAGTGTATTATTAATTAAGATCTAGGAATCAAGAATAAAAATGGAAAGATCAATGGCCAGAGAGACAAAATTATAATGAGCTTAATTAAGCTTCTGAATCAGCAGTGTTCTCCTTTGTTTCCATACTTAAGGGTCAGGGAAAACAGAAACATTCTTTGTCTCATGTAATGACTCTCTTTAGGATTATAGGCTATGGGATACCAGTGGTGGTGGTACTGGTAACCACAGTGACTGCCCTTGGAACTCAGCAGTGGGCAGATGAATCCTATGCTTCAGAAGACAGCGAGTAGTAAGTTTGAGGCTATTTTGCTGAATTAAGTTTCTGTTCAACATATCTGTGGCACACTGGTGCTCCAAGTCTCTCAACTTCTCAATTAGAGAACTGGTGTTTTGTGCCAATCCAAAATATTCCATGATTTGACAACATAAGTATTTTTATTTATTTTATCTGCAAGTCTGTCATATAATGATTGTTTATTCATGAGCAAATCACTAAATTATCTGAATGGTTTGTATATATATATATATATATATATATATATATATATATATATATATATATATATATATATATATATATATATATATATATATATATATATATATATATATTTTTTTTTTTATCATGTTTACTTCTTTTTAATATACAACAACATGGTGATTGTTATTTTTCCTTGCAGCTGTTGGCTTGATACAGAGAAAGGATATATCTGGGCATTCACTGGTCCTCTGGTGCTGGTTATTGTGGTAAGTTGGTGGCTGAAATATATTTCCAAAGATTTCACAAACTTCCCCACAATACAGTACAAAAAGTCTATTACAAAATGCCACCAGGCATTAATTAATAATTATAAGGAACATTAGAAATAACAGAATGATTGGGAATGTGAATGAAGAAAACTGTAGTTGTTGTAGATGTGGCTAACGAACAATGTTTCCATATTACATTGGATTATGTTAAAGGAGAGTTATGAGAGATTGAGGTCCCATATCACAGAAGGCTGATGATGCAGACTTGGCCCCACCCATTAGGTACTTTCTTTATCAAGAACACTTGTAAGAGTGGTCACATTTGAGGCCTTTTTGGTGTGTCATTGATATATCTCTAAAAGTCAAGGTTAGTGATGACAATAGTTAACTTTTCAAGATGTTGGAAAGATAGAAAGGTGAATTTTGTAGCTAGTTCAACAAGACCAAGTACAAGTATATTTTGTGCCAGTTATGATTGCCCAGATGACAAGCACATTATAGAAGCCAATTTTACCTTCCAATAAGAAAGCAATTTTAGAAAGAGCCTGCTAAAGATTATTAAATAGGCTAATGTTACACTTTTCCCTCAGGTTAATGTCATCTTCATGGCCGTAACACTGCATAAAGCTCTCAATGTCAGCATCAACAAGGGCAAGACACTACCTCAAAAATTCTTGTAAGTATGCTAACAATGTAGGCAATTTTTATCCTGTTTGTGGAGATCTGAGGGTCATTAATTCTGTACACAAAATTAATGTGAGAGAGTTACATGAAATATCTCATTCATGTTTATTATTCATAAATTAATACTATTCTATTATACTCTCTCCATGATGACAGATTGTTGACCAAAGCAAGTTTCTCCCTCAACTGTATCCTAGGAGTGACATGGGTGTTTGGTCTTCTTTATGTCACTACCAACCATTTCTTCGCCTATGCCTTCACCATTTTTAATGCCTCCCAGGTTAGTTAAGGGGATGTAAGATGAAGTGAATTTACTCTGAGGAACTTTAAGTGCAATCTGCAAAATGTTATCTTCATTTTCTTTTATGTTTGAGATTATTATTACCCAGTAGTATATTAGAAAAGGTAGTGTGAAATACTAAAAAGCAAGAATTTTAAATCATTGGTTTCATGTTATTGACATTCATATTTCTTATTGATATTTTCTGCAAATAATAGGCAAAGATGAAGATGATAATTATATGAGACACTCAGACTAGAAAGGGCAAATAAAAGAAATATACAATAGTGAAGCTGTAAAATAGGTTTATTGGTTTTGGGACCATTATGCAACAGCTTGTAAAGCTTGTGTGTACTCATAATGCAGCAATACAGTGGTCTATGTAAATGTTTGGAAAAGTGATATTATTACAAGGATACTTGAAATGAAAGTATATATTTAGTAGTTGAAAGATATACATTTTTTTCCTCCTCTAGGGAGTGATGATCTTTGTAATCTACTGTATGCTGGATGAAAATGTGAGGACTGCATTTATTGCTTCTCTTCCTGAAGTGGTCAAGCCATGCCCCAAAAGAAAGAAGGTGAGAAGTTTATTGACACTACCTACATAAATGTCTGTGCATGGAGTATACATCTCAGGTGTGGGGGTGGCCATACACAACCCTTTTGAACAGAGCAGGCAAATGGTTTTCTTCTCATCAGCTCCCCTCCTCTTACTGATAGTCTTCTACCTCTGAAATTCTGCCACATTGTGTCTATTTTTATCTTCTGTCAATATTTTCATAGCAACTGCTCTTCCAAACTTACTAATGCATGCCTTAAATTTCATCTTTCCTGAAGCCCCATTTCACAAGACTTTCTGCTCCAGCTCATCCCTATGCTAACCAAACCCCTTATGCAATAGTTAACCATTATGATAATTTTTTTCATCCCTTTTGTCTTCCTTTGCTTGTATCTTCTTATCTCTGTAACTTGATATTTTTTTTAAAGAGGGAAGTATCAAGACTCCTCTCTAATTGAATATGATGCTCTTTTGAAAACTCATGCATACTATCCACTTTGTGAGAGCAGTACTATTGCACCACTTTCCTTTGAACTGGCTCCTATACTATGTAAAAATGGTAGTATCAATCATAAAATTTTATGGGTAGAAAAAAAGAATGACCATGACCTAATGCATCCACATTTTCCCCATTCTTCCTTTAATAGGCTGCAGATAGTAGAGAAGCTGCAAACAGAAGGGACTCAAGAGCTGCAACAAAACCCTCGTTAGGCTTTGACAGGCCTGAAGCCTCAAGGCAATACTGCCATCATGATTGTTATGACCGTGTAAGGTCCCTCTCGGACATGGTAGATCTTGAGAGGTTCGTGTTACTTCAGTGTTTAAAATGTTGTAGCTGTAAAAGTTTTTTGAAATATTTGAAATTCATTATATTTTTAATCTATTTCTGGTGTGATTCAGTATAATCTACAGCCATATATTTATAATTCTTTTTTATGCATGGCAGTTTTAGAGAGAGCTTACATTATGCTGACAAACTTAATTTGAAAACATATAGATGTCTTCAGTCTTGCTCCTAATAGACTGTATATTCTAAAGTTCAGCCAGAGGCTGCAGTGTTTAATCTTTTGAGATTATAACTGATTTTTAAGGGGCTCACCAATCAGAGAGTGAGTAGGCATGTGTGTCAGTGAGGAAGTCATCTCACTTGGCAAAATGGGGTTTAGGTGGCACAAAGAATGGAGTGAGCACTATTCAGTTTTGAAATGCCCCTGCCGTGGGGTGCAGTGTGAGTGCAGAATATTAAACTTCCTTGGTATAAGCCCCTTTGGTGTTCACTCAGTAGGAAGACAGCAGACATAAATGTCAATAATGATAATGACGATGTTTCAAAAAGTAAATTATTATTATTAGACCCCAGTTTTTCTTTTTAAGATAGGAAGAAACATACAGAAGTCAATTCTAGGCAAAACAAAACAAAAAAATAGAGAGGGGGCACAGTTTCCTTCTTGAAGTTATTGTAATGTAGAGAGCTGCTTCTCCTTTTAACTAGCTACTATTTGATATAAACGTTCAATGAATTATGGAGGCAGACTCCCATTCCCCAGAGATTAAAAAACAAATATCAATAGTGATATTATTCTCTTTATTTTCATTTTATTCAGATAACTTCTAATAGCATTTCAAATCAGCAATATTGTTTAAGGAACAGAATTATCAGTTAACAACCCAATCCTGTGTATGCTAATTAAGTATCAATCAAGGACTTTTATTTTAACTAGTTTATTGCTATATTACATACACTTACAGAGTCTGCCCTTTTTCCATGCTTTTTTTGGTTTTCATTGTATGATGCTTCCCTCATGAGCTTCACCCATCCCCACACATACTTAGATTCAAGAACTTATCTCAGTCCCTCACTCATTCTTCTGGTATTCTTACAGAGGCAAACACCGAACCGCCTATGCAACAAACTTAGGCTTCACACCTTTTACCAGGTGGGTGTTTTGGTTACTCTCACTCTCCCTTATTTTTTACCAGCCATGAAGCTTAGCAGTATCCTTTTTTGAGATTGGTGCAGAAAATTTTGGAAAAAATATAAATGAAAATATTCCAGGCATTTCTCTTTTTTTTATGTGTTTTAAAATGTGTGTGTGTGTGTGTGTGTGTGTGTGTGTGTGTGTGTGTGTGTGTGTGTGTGTGTGTGTGTGTGTGTATATTTACCTAGTGAAATACAGGAAAAGAGCTGTACTAGGCTCGTGCTGTCCCGTCTCCATAACACTTATTATCCAGTTTGGCTTTAAATTCATGAATCGTTTTTGAACACACAGTCTCCTCGTCAAGT
Organism: Eriocheir sinensis; assembly: GCF_024679095.1. NCBI lineage: Eukaryota > Metazoa > Arthropoda > Malacostraca > Decapoda > Varunidae > Eriocheir > Eriocheir sinensis. The sequence continues at coordinate 8,919,558 of NC_066547.1, forward strand.
CCGTTCCATGTTGTTATGCTTCTGTATGGAAAACTGTATTTCTTGATGTATCTCCTACAGTTGCTCTTCTTCAATTTCTTACCATTGCCTGTGTGTGTGTGTGTGTGTGTGTGTGTGTGTGTGTATGTGTGTGTCACTGTCTACATATGGCGAAATAAGGAGTGTCACCTAAGAGTTACCCTCAGTGGTTATTCTCTGTTGCTGTTCTGTGTGGCAATTTACACATACACACAGATGTTTGAAATCCATATTTAGAAACAATCTCCCATTACAATAATTTACTTGCTTCAGAAGTTCTCTTAACCATTCATTTGTTTGTGTGCAGGAGTAATTGGGACAGAGCCTTGGAGGAGCTTACAGAGCATCAAAACCAAAGGCGTCTTTCCCTCGCAGACCAGTTCAGCGTTGTGCACAGGAGTGAGGGCCCCCGATCCCCCAGAAGAGTATCCCTGGGAGACTTAAGGTGGGCCCCTCATCATCATAACCAATATCATCATCATCGCCATCATAATCATCCCTACCCTCTTTTCAACCACCATCATCCTCAGCAGGAGCAGCAGCAGTACCATCATCAACAGCAGTACCCTCATCATCATAACCTTCATCATCATCATCATCATCAGCAATACCATCATCATCCTAATCCCTATCCTCACCACAGGCACCACCATCTTCAGCAATACCTTCATCATCATCATCATAACCATCATCCTCATCCCTACCTTCACTACAACCACCCTCTTCATCAACAGCAGTAATACCATCATCTTCATCCACAACAGTATCAACAGCTGCCTTATCTTCTGCAAAGCTCTCAGGAAGACACAGACCAGCTTCATTACTGTGTAACTAAGTATAAGGACCATGGACAATAATAATTTCTGTGATTACCAGATACCCCTGCTCTGCTCTTTAGAGGGATCGATGCTACAATTCACAAGTAAACTACCCACCTCCCTCCACTTTATAACCACGCTGCCGCCACTCTCGCTCTCACTGTCCTCTTCACTCCCGCCCCACAGTCCAGAACATCTCCCAAAATATAGACCCTGGTTTTTCTTTTTAAGATAGGATGAAACATACAAAAGTCAATTCTAGGCAAAAAAAATTATAGAGGGGGCACAGTTTCCTTCTTGGACTTATTGTAATGTAGAGAGCTGCTTCTCCTTTTAACTAGCTACTATTTGATATAAACATTCAATGAATTATGGAGGCAGACTCCCATTCCCCAGAGATTAGAAACCAAATGTCAATAGTGATGATATTCTCTTTATTTGCATTTTATTCAGATAACTTCTAATAGCATTTCAAATCAGCAATATTGTTTAAGGAACAGAATTATCAGTTAACAACCTAATCCTGTGTATGCTAATTAAGTATCAATCAAGGACTGTTTTATTTTAACTAGTTTATTGCTATATTACATCCACTTACAGAGTCTGCCCTGTTTCCATGCTTTTTTTGATTTTCTTTGTATGATGCTTCCGTCATGAACTTCACCCATCCCCACACATACTTAGATTCAAGAACTTATCTCAGTCCCTCACTCATTCTTCCGGTATTCTTACAGAGGCAAACACCAAACCGCCTATGCAACAAACTTAGGCGTCACACCTTTTACCAGGTGGGTGTTTTGGTTACTCTCACTCCCTTATTTTTTACCAGCCGTGAAGCTCTTAGCATTACAGTATCTTTTGTTGAGATTGGTGTAGAAAATTTTGGAAAAAATATAAATGAAAATATTCCAGGCATTTCTCTTTTTTTTTTTGTGTGTGTTTTAAAATGTGTGTGTGTGTGTGTGTGTGTGTGTGTGTGTGTGTGTGTGTGTGTGTGTGTGTGTGTGTGTCACTGCTCACATATGTGGCGAAATAAGGAGTGTCACCTAAGAGTTACCCTCAATGGTTATTCTCTGTTGCTGTTCTGTGTGGCAATTTACACATACACACAGATGTTTGAAATCCATATTTAGAAACAATCTCCCATTACAATAATTTACTTGTTTCAGAAGTCCTCTTAACCATTCATTTGTTTGTGTGCAGGAGGAATTGGGACAGAGCCTTGGATGAGCTTACAGAGCATCAAAACCAAAGGCGTCTTTCCCTCGCAGACCAGTTCAGCATTGTGCAGAGGAGTGAGGGCCCCCGATCCCCCAGAAGAGTATCCCTGGGAGACTTAAGGTGGGCCCCTCATCATCATAACCATTATCATCATCATCGCCATCATAATCATCCCTACCCTCTCTTCAACCACCGTCATCCTCAGCAGGAGCAGTACCATCATCAACAGCAGTACCCTCATCATCATAACCTTTGTCATCATCATCATCAGCAATACCATCATCATCCTAATCCCTATCCTCACCACAGGCTCCACCATCTTCAGCAATACCATCATCATCATTATCATAACCATCATCCTCATCCCTACCTTCACCACAACCACCCTCTTCATCGACAGCAGCAATACCATCATCTTCATCCTCAACAGTATCAGCCTCATCATCATTATTATTTCATCGACGCCTGCTCCTTGGAGCTCCCACCAGGGGATGGCCACGGCAGAAGAGTTTCCAACTTTCTCTATCCAGACACTCCCTCCTTGCCTGCTCAAAGTTTCTCAAAGATCTTTCCCCACTCTCCCTAACGTACTCCTGCACTCTATCTCTCCATTTCACTGGAGGTCATCCTCTAGCATTCCCTCTCTCTATCTCACTCAAATACACCCTTCTGGTCATCTTACTCTCCTTCATTCGCTCCATGTGACCAAACCACTTTAAAGTCTGTCGCTTCACTTCTTCCACCACTCCACACTTCTTCCCTTCACCCCCGTGACACATTCCAAAACGCTCATACACACTTTCATTATTCATTTCATCCATTCTACTCACACCACAAGCACTCCTCAAATAACTAATTTCCACTGCCTGTCACTCTAGACCTCTGACTTTCATTCCAGGCCCACGTTTCACTTGCATATGTGAGGGTAGGAACAGCCCCCTCTCAGCACGGACATACACCAGGCACTCTCCATTTTCATTCTTTCCAGGTATCCCCCATTTCATCACACATCCATCACCCACTTTACCATTCATATCTCCCATCATAATAAGTTTCCTTTCTTTCTCAAAGCTCTTCAGACATGTATTCACTTCCTCCCAAAAAGCTTCCCTTTCTCACAGTCCTTTTTTACTTTTCACATTTACTGGTGCATATATACACACCCAAACATACTTTACTATACCTACTTTTCCTTTCACCCACACAATTCTTGATCCCTTCCAACCATAATCAGTCATACCATTCCACACTCTTTCAGACATCACAATAGCACATCCTTACTCCTGCCTCTATACTTCTCATCCATCCCCATCCATACAACCCCCCCAGGCACACCCTCTCATGTACCCTCTTTACCATCACTCACACCAGTTCCTCGAATATGGGTTTCACTCACTCCCAACACAGTATCAGCAGCTGCCTTTATCTTCTGCAAAGCTCACAGGAAGACACAAACCAGCTTCATTACTGTTAACTGTAAGGTGTGTGTAACGAAGTAAGGACCATGGACATTAATAATTTCTGTGATTACCATATAAGATATTACTGCATCAGAATCATCATATTAATTCTAAACCAAAGGCTCTGTAGATTTTTTTATGGGTAGGTCCGTAGCATCTCGATTCTCTTGAGGGATATATGTTTTTGGCCCCATCACATGCTGCCATGGATAGATATTCTTTTTGTGATACCTTTTTCACAACATGGTTCATGTCCACATGCCCAACACTGTAGTTGAAGCACTAACACATATCTGGTGAATGCTGTAACTCTAGTTGTGCATTGATGGTTTTCCATTGTTGTTTTCCAATTATCCTGGTCTTCAAACTTGTAGTGCTATCCTAAACTTTCCAAAACTAAAGACTTTATCCTAATCTTTCCAAGGCTAAAGATATTATCCCAGTCTTTCCAGAGCTAAAGACATTATCCCAGTCTTTCCAAAACTAAAGATGTGTTGCAAATGTGTGTCTATCTGTATGTGCATCAGTGTGCCTGTGTGAGGATATTTTGAACAAGGTGTTAAGCAGGGCCAGAAGAGAGGAGTGGGGAGGGGGGAGGGGGTGACTAGAAGCCAGTGTGTGCCAGTTGCAGCATGTTTTGTGTCTAGAGAAGAGCGAGTGAGGGCTGCCCCACTCCCAGGGTGCCTTCAAGAGTCGGTTACGTCTGGCCGGGAACATGATTTAGACCGTGCTCCATCTTGGTCTGTGTTGTGCCCTCATGTTGTGGGCTGTCACCCGGTTAAGTGTCTGTGAGTGTTTTCCTGCCTGTTGTTATTGCCTGTTATTATTGTGCTATGCACTCTGTGTAATCACTGTGTCAGTAAACTTTTTAACTGTTCTCCTGTGTTTCTACTTGTCCATTGTGCTCCTGGACACTGTCTGTTGGGTGCCCACTACCTCCTCACCGGGAACCTGTGCGAGGTTGTCTTTGCTGCCATCCCAAGGAAACAGATGTTATCTCAATCTCTCAAAACCTTAATACGTTATTTTAACCATTCCAAAACTAAAGGCGTTACCCTAATATTTGCCAGACTAAAGATGTTATCCTAGTATTTCCAAAATGAAGATGTTATCCTAGTCTTTCCAAAACTACAGTTGTCCTAATCTTTCCAAAACTAAAGATGTTATTCTAATCTTTCCAAAACTAAAGACTATCCCAATCTTTACAAAACTAAAGGTGTCATCATAGTCTTTTCAACTCAAATACATTATTTCAGTCTTTCCTAAACTAAAGACGTTCTCCTAATCTTTCCCAAACTAAAGACATTTTCCTAATCTTTCCAAAACTAAAGACATCGTCATACTCTTTCTTAAACTAAAGACATTATACTAATATTGTTGGACAGTGGACACTATGAAGATATATTTCTAACATTAAGAATCAAGCAGATTGATCTCTATCACTTATCCTCGTCCCTAGCATGGGCCCAGTGCTAGCCAGAGTGCCAGCCGTAAGGAAGAGTTTCCGTCACAGGAAGGCGAGTGAGTGGTCATCTAATACTCAGTTCAGCTTTGTATCAGGTAAGGAAGCTACTCTCTGATTTTTCTTGTGTTTAAAGTATGGATTGGCTTCTTGTACAACATTTTTACAGAGATAAGGATAAAACATATAGAGTATTGCTGTTTTGCAGAATACACAGTTATCAGTTAATTTTCTGCAAGTTGTTTACCATATTTGTAGATACAGTACTACCATGCAAAATTGTATGCCATATTGAAGCTCAGAATTCTCCATATTATGGGTTGTCCTTTAATGCCAGGTATAAAATTATAATCTCATCATCTTGTGGTTATTGGATTTTCTGGAGTGATGAACTCAGGTCACTATTTGCTTTCATAGTAACTTAATATTTCAATGAAAATAATAAGCTTTGAATATAAACTGGAATAAACATTTACAACCCTGGTCTTCGACTTGAAACTTATATCATTTCTTTTTTTTGTCGGATGAGCTTTCTGCAACACAGTCATGACCCACTGTTTTTCTCCTGTCCAATGATAAAAATCAAACAAGTATTATGTGACAAAAGTCAGCTTTATAGAATATAAATAAAATGCTGTATGGAGAGGCCAGATAATTTTGTAGGTCAAGGAAGACATTTAGACTGCCTCACTAGGCACACCATCCACTCCCTTACAGATGGAGAATCCAGTCGGAGAAACTCAATGGACACTTGTTACCTTGATGGATCCAACTCTTCCGCCACCTCCATCTCTTCTTCTCCCCCTTCTACCTCCCGCCTTTCAGCCCGCAATGTCAACCTGGAAAATATTTTAAGGGGCACCCGTACTGGCCTGAGAAGTTCCCACCTTAGGCATATTGAGGAGGAACAATACACTAACTCAGATTGTGAGGATCAGAGCCCATCCCAAGAGTTCATCGTCTGGGTATAACACGATGCAGGAGGAAGGCAAAGATGAAAAAGTTTCCATTTAAAGCATTATTGTGATGGTAAGGAAAATACAGATTTTCCCTGCCTAGTGACATGCATGGAAGGAGGTTGCTGGTGAAATGGAGTGACTATAGTGCCAATAGATCGACTGATTCCCCTTCATGAGGATTTTTTTGTTACACCTTTTCATTATTAATACATAGTAGAAAAGGTAGGAAAAGTATATCTGGAAGGTGTATGCTAAGCTATACTCTTATCATGGTGCTCATATTTTCATTTGCAAATGTATATAATTCTTATAGAGTTGACATTTACAAGTACTGAAGTAGGGTGTAAGGTGTATAGAGAACAGTGTGACTACACTGCAGGACATTAAGTAGTTGGGACGATCTCACATATATTATATTTATGGGCAAGAACAGGATATTATATCATATATAATGTAAATAGTGTTTTCATGAATAAATAAATAAAAAAATCAGCCATTTTTTCTGACCACCATGTACATAGCAGAAAATAATAGAAAGTAAATCATCTGTATAAAATGTTTAAAATCTAATTGAGGCAGAGTGAATTAATGTAATACATATATAAGTCATATGGTTGAAGATGTAGTGCTTGATGTGCAGGACTCAGTTGAAAGATGTAGGGTGTGTACCCATGCAAGCTTGGGGACCTGTGGTAACATTTTTTTTTTTTTTTTTTTTTGTGGGCGATTTTTTCAGTGATGAGAATTACCTATAAGTCGAGTCTTTTTAGTCGAGAAGATTAACCGTGAACTGGACCAAGTGTTTTGAAATGAGGGAGGCCTGGAAGAGCAGTGACTGGGGACCCCAGGGAAGGCGAGGAGCCAGGCGGTAGCCCAAGAAAATTACGGACATATCAGTGTGAAATAGAGGCAGACTGATGGAGGGCAGCTTAGTCCTGTGGGGCAAGGAATACAGATGCAATCTCGCCTAACAAGTGTGTGCAGCCTTATCCGTAAACACAGCCTCGCTCGCACCCTGGCCATGGGCAAGGGCAAGGCCAAGAAGGCGCCAACAAAGGTATGGTTGACGCACGCTGTTTACTTACTCACGGCAGGTCTGCCAAACATCCATATCATTGGTCTTGTGCACAGCATGAGAATAATGTGTCTACTCCACATCTTTACGTTCCATTTAGTCAATAGTGATGGCAGCCATAACATTAACAGGTATCTCTCATCAAAATATACTTGGGGTAAAACTCAAGAATTACACCCACTTCAAGATGATGCATTCTGCCCCATTTTGAACTTTTTCGCTGCCACTAAGCGTTTTCTTAAGCTAACAGAACCCCACGTAAACCTAACAAATAGCAGCCAACCAATCTCTGCTTGAATTGTAACCTAGTGCCATTAAAGGCAGTAAGTCAGTAACCTAATACTGCTGCTTTAGTGTTACCATTACCACCAGGGATGAATAGTAAAGTAGAAGCCTGCTGTTGTTGTATAATAATGACCCATCGCTTCTGAACTATAAGTCGATCAAATCTCTGATATGAGTAATTTATGATGAAAACAATGATGATTAGCCCATTAAATTCAATAAAAAAAAGTCAGGTACAGTTGTGAGTTGGGGTAATTCGAGAATAATGCTGTATCGTGTGTTCTCAAATTATATATTTCATCTTACAATAACAAGGCTACACACACACACAGTACTCGTCAAAAGTATGCGGCCCCTACCCCTTGCGGCCGCATCCTTATGGCGAAAAAAGGATGGTGCACTGTTTTCTTAGATGAAATTATGTAAATAGAAAGTATCTGGTAACTCCCTGCCGTCGGGCCAGTGGAAACTGCTATAGTATAGAATTTCCATTTGAAACTGGCCGGTGGGGTGTGGGCCGCTGCGGGCCCGGGTCAGCCCCGCCCAAGGATTTGGCCCCGCCCTACACCTTGCCACACACCCTCAACACCTCTCGCTTCCTCTCATATGTGATATGTCAGCTATTTACTACCTTTAAATGAATTTCATGAAATAATTGGATATTCCATTGAGGTCATATAATGTTAAGATTGTTTCGTTTTTAGGATAATAACAAAGATTTTGTATAAATACGTAAAATGCCACGATACATGACACCGTTGTATTCCAACGTTGTCAAGTGTCGTAGTATATGTACAAAATCTTTGTCATTATCCTAAAAACGAAACAATCTTAACACTATATGACCTTATTGGATTATCCAGTTATTTAAAGGTAGTAAATAGCTGACATATGCGAGGAAGCGAGAGGTGTTGAGGGTGTGTGGCAAAGTGCAGGTCGGGGCTGACCCTGCAGCGGCCAACACTCCACCAGCCAGTTTCAAATGGAAATACCAGGGTCAAAGATCCTTTGACCCTGGGAAATACTATACACTGGTGTGGTGTCGTTAGACATCCCGTATCATGAGACATCCCATCCTGAATACATACATGAATTCTGACACGGTACCGTACGTGTCTTTTGTCGACTGCTTGTCGGGATCTGTCCCACCCACGTTTATTTATACTAATATAAAAGCAAATGATGACGTATGTATGTATATAACAAGGTCATCAACAATCACTCTTCTTCTTGTGACCTGCGGCGCTTTGCATCGTTTTGTAGTTCCTCCTTTGTACTTTCAAGGTCTAAATAAAGGGAGGTCAATCCACGGTCGGCTCAAAATTCGTCCCATTCCGCACATCCTCCCGAGGCTCTTCCCCGAGACGCAGTGCCAGTGACGTAGCACAGGGTATATAAAAAAAGCTGACCGAGCAGGCAACCCCATCAGTCCCACCACGACACTTGACCTGACTCACACCTGCCCTCCGCCTTTCTGCTCTCCCTCGCTTCCGCCAAATTCTCTCTCTCTCTCTCTCTCTCTCTCTCTCTCTCTCTCTCTCTCTCTGTGTGTGTGTGTGTGTGTGTGTGTGTGTTGAAACAATACTACCGGCCAGTTGCAGCCGCAGCTTGCTTGCGAGAAAGTGAGTATGATGAAGCGAAGGTGAGGTGTCTAGAGTTAGTTAAAGCTCACTATTCTCAACCTCAGACCGTAGATGTGGGAGCGGCAGTAGTAATACAAGATGATGAGGACGGCGAGGCTCCTCTCACTGTCTCTGCTAGACAGAGTCAGTGCATGACGTGACGTTGGGAGAAAAGTTAGCCCCAGAGGAGAGGGAACAATTAGCATCGTTGCTAGAGGGTTATGCAGAAGTTTTTTCGGACAAACCTAAGATTGCTCGGGTACCAGAGTATCGAATCGAGTTGGCGAGCAAGGAGCCTGTCAGACAAAGGCCTTACCAGATTCCTTTACGACTGATAGACGCCGTAAAAAGCGAAATCAGTGAAATGGAGGCCGCGGGTATCATAGAGATCAAATTCCCCCTACTGCAGCCCCATGGTAGTCGTAAGGAAGAAAGAAGGAGGAATTAGGATTTGCGGCGATTATCGAAAAGTAAACGCAGTGACGCGCGTAGACGCCGAGCCAATGTCTGATCCGCAAGCCATATTTGCTACTCTGGCTGAATCTAGAATTTTTTCTAAGATAGACCTGACGAAAGGGTTTTTCCAGATTCCTCTGAGTAAGGAAGCTGCTCATGGAACTCCATGAAGCTGCGCGTGGGTTGACCTCCCTTTATTTAGATCTTGGGTAATTTTTTACTCTTAGTTACTTCACTGAGTTACTCTGTGATAGTAAAGATTGCGTCTCGCGATGTGAAGTTCAGGATGGGCTGTCTCACGACAAAGGATGGCAGACGACACCACACCGGTAGAGCGGAGAATGAGGAGAGAACCCAGCCAGTCGCCCCCCCCTCCCCCCCCCCCCCCACGCTGCCGTGGGGAGAGAATGCATAAGTATCCCCTCTCTTCGGGACCTTGCCTTTTTTTCACACTGGTTTTCTTCATTTCCCTAGGGGGCTTTATCGTTACCATGGCGCCTACAAAGAAATTAACTAAAGAAGTAATTGTCCAAATCAGTGGACTAAAGAAGGCAGGTCATGGAACTAAAGAAATAAGTGAATTGTTGAATGTGGGCAAGTCCACAGTCAAGAAATACACGGCGCGATTTCGGGAGGGAGGAGGGCTTTTGACACCATCCCAGAAACCTAGGACAGTGCGTCCTAGGAAGACTTCTCCAGGGGCTTTGAACATCATAAAGCGTAGTACCTTAGAGTCAAATCCACGAACAACAGTAAGATCTCTGAAGGAGAGCAACCCTGAATTGTATGGGGAGACTTCCATGCGTACCATGTTACGTCGTGTGCAGGAGTTAGGTTACGTCAGCCACTCACCAAGGAAGAAACCTCTTCTATCAAAGGCACAGAGAGATCGCAGGGTTGCCTTTTGCATGAAATATCTTGCCTGGAGTGAGGAGGACTGGCTCTCAGTGCTATGGTCAGATAAGGCTACTTTTGACGTTACATGCAACCGTGGAGGGTGAGTGTACCGGAGAAAAGGCAGCGACCCCCTCGACCCCCGCTACGTGCAGCACACAGTAAACCCAGACTCGCTCATGGTGTGGAGTTGCTTTACCGGCAGGGGTATGGGGAAACTTGTTCATCCAAAGAACGTCAAAGTTAACCAACATGTCTACCTGGAGCTGCTGTGTGACCATCTGCCGGATTCTTTCGAGCTCACCAAGGCCAGCATCTTCCAGCAAGATGGTGCTCCTGCCCACACAGCAAAATCTGTGACCCATTGGCTCGAGGACTGCATGGTACCCTTTATTAAGGATTGGCCGGGGAAATAGCCCGGATCTGAATCCTATTGAAAACCTGTGGCACATCAAGAGGGATTTACAAGGGAAGGACGTCAGTTCAGTACCCAAGCTTGAGGCGGCCATTCGTGAGTCCTGGGACAATATCTTACCTGATACACTGAAGAACCTTGCTCTGTCACTTCCTAGACGTCTTGAGAGTTGTTGTCGCGCCCATGGCATGTCGCGGCTATGAAAGGCACATGTATGGATGAATGTAAGTAATATAAGGATAATGTAAAGAGGACATGAATGTATAATGTAAGGGAAAGAGCTTCTTCTTGGGTGTTTTTATGGGGCTAGTTAGGCTGTGGGGCCACAGCCTCTAGAGCCAAGGGAAAGAGCGGGGCACCTCGGGAGGGTCGAAGCGCCCCGAGCGTGTTTAGTTGTTTACTTTGCTAAAATGCGTAGAGATGAAGACGAGACAAGGAGGGCGAGTGATGAATCTCATGGTTGACCTTGGGGGCAAATGAGGGGCCATAGACGGAGACGGGTTCACCTCTGCCTAGAGGAGATACCGTCAGAGACGGGGATAAGACAGTGTCAGAAGAGGACGGCTGAGCTTCTGTCTCCCGCGGCTGAACAGAAAAAGAGGAACTGCAAAGTCTGTCATTAGACCCTCAATGTCGTGAGTTTAAGAGTGCATTGTTAATAAGGTGACAAATTTGGTATACTCGATGTGTCTATTAATTATCTGTTATGCTGTGTCGTGTGCTGCATGTTGAAGTGAATGTGTCGCTTATCCTGCAGGTAAAACGCAATAAAGCGAGTGTACGACAGTGTCTTGTGTGATTAATCCTGCTTCAGTCGCAATGACGATTACAAGAGTGTAAAGATAAAGAAAGGCAACCCTACCAAGTATTCAAATGTAAACTAAACACATTCTTTCATATAAATTCCTCAATGTATTCACTGGTGGGAAAGCAGAGGCCTCATACTTTTGATGAGTACTGTATATATTCAGATATTTTGTCACCTTCCTAAACAATTAATCTACGTAAGTAATTTTTTTAACATTCTGAGAAATATATATATATATATATATATATATATATATATATATATATATATATATATATATATATATATATATATATATATATATATAAACAAAATATTTTGATAATTTTCACGTTAATATTATGTACCATAAAGTCATGTGACACTCTCTTGGCCCCATACTTTCATTTTGCTTTCTATGCTATTGTAATACTAACATTAGAATAATTGAAATCTTCATTGTTTTGTTTAAGAAAACATGGTGATAATGAGTTAGATATGGATATCTTGAACATCCTGAACACTACACTGTATGAAGTTCTCTGCAGGATCAGACGGATACAACAGCTTCCAAAGGAGACAGTGAAGAAATCATCAGTTGTGACAAACAAGGAAATGTTATCATCAAGATCTTTGCTAAGCCGGGAGCGAAAAACAATGGTGTGACAGGTAAGTAGATTATGACTTAGTTAGCTGCCAGCATGACTCATTTACAATGAGGAAACTTGTCATGGGAAGGAAGCTCTTTATCCAGTCATCTAAAGTGGATTTTTGGGGCTTGCTATGTCGGGTGGGTCACTACATAAGAACACTGGTAAAACTAATCATTTATTATATATATTATGAGATTTTCCTTATAAAAGTTAGATGCATAAATTTTCATTTCAATGTCATATAATGTTCAATTGTCTGGCAACTGTTACAGTCTGCAATGCCAGTTAGTTCCCCAAGGAGTATAGAGAATACACTCTAGAATCCTTGGTGTTCCCGCAGGGCCTGAACCTTTTCATTTCACTGCTGGCTTGCCTGTACACTTTTGTTCTTGAGCTGTTCTCTGTATCATGCTCCCAATTAAAGAAACGTTTGTTGACAGCCTATCATTACATCTCCTGGAATCACTCACAAAGAGTAATACAAATGGTGATCAGCACATATCATTAAATACAAGCCTACAAACTTAAGAGACTTGTTGCCATCTACTTACTTCTGCAGCCTTACAGCCATATCCCACCGCTTCCACTAATTTATTAATCTTTGTGAGTGGTTTTAAGAGATAAAATGATTGGGCCCTGGTGGGACGCACCGGCAGTGCAGGTTGGGCAGTTGCTTCAAAGTCTATAATTGCCTACTCTCAATAGCCCCAAAAAGTTATATTTTGATTAATTATCAGCAAGAATTAATGTTCATGTTAAGTATGTAGTACAATAAACCCTCGCATTTACGGACTTCGATGTAACGAATTTCGGCTTTAGCGAACTTTTTGGGCCAGTGCGGTATATGCAGGGATTTACTGAACAGGTTCGGTAAGTGCGGGGTTCAGCTCGGTGTTAGGCCGGCCGAACATGTACAGTACGTACACGCATGTCGATCGGCGGCGGTTTAATTAAACAAAGCCGACCGAGTAGTGCGTGTCGAGTGTCCGCCCGACTGTAATCACTGACGGTCTCGTCCTTCCGTGCCTCGCCTTTCATTTAACACATCAGATATCATTGAAAACGGTTGCAGAGCAAAGATTTCACCTCATACCACATACAAGGTTCGTTATATGCGAAAAGTTCGGATCGTTCGGATATAACAGATTATCGGATTCAACGTCACCTCCTTCTCCCCCATTGGATCGTCAAAACGAGGGTTTATTGTAATCTTATGTATCATTGAAAATATTAGCTTTGCACATAATATTGAGTTTAGGATAATTTTTGCTTTTGTAAGTCTGTATGGCTGTCCCTTCAGGCCTGAGCGATGAGGGCGTGGGTGTGCAGGTGGCGGCCCCACCCTCAGATGGGGAGGCCAACCAGGAGCTGGTGAAATACTTGGCCTCCGTGATTGGCGTCAGGAAGAGTGATGTCAGCCTCATCAGAGTAAGTGGCGATAAGCTCAGAAGGGCTTCAGTTGCTGCGTTATGTGTAAAGATGGCGAGGGCATTTCTTCTTCTTCTTCTTCTTCTTCTTCTTCTTCTTCTTCTTCTTCTTCTTCTTCTTATTGTTATTGTTATTATTATTATTATTATTATTATTATTATTATTATTATTATTATTATTATTATTATTATTATTATTATTATTATTATTATTATTATTATTGTTTTTATTATTTTATTATTTTCTTTATAACTATCATCATCATCATCATCATCATATATAGTTGCTGTTATCATCGTTGTCAGTATCATCATCGTTATAATTACAGACTTCCCTACATATGAACATTCGTGTTGTAAACTTCCGATGATTCGAACAATTTCTCCTGGTCGAAATTCTGGGCGTAAGGTTCAGTGCACTGTTCGGCGCGTGGTGGCGGTGCAGCACAACATTTGGGGACGTCAGGACAGAAAGGAACCTCGTTGTGCGCATGCGCTGGGACTTCAAAACACACACACACACACTTTCGTGGCGATGAAGCTCCGCGGGACAATACCAATGCAAGGGTGTTTTAGCCTTCTAACTGGATTAGCTTATAAAATCACCACTGTCCACGTGTGTGTGTGTGTGTGTGTGTGTGTGTGTGTGTGTGTGTGTGTGTGTGTGTTCTTCCTACTTACCCTTTTTCCTTCATACCTACCCACTTTCGTTCCAACCTACCCACTTTTCCACCTACTTACCCACTTTTCTTCCTACTTACCCACTTTCCTTCCTACCTGTCTGCTTTTCTTTTTACCCACCCTCTTTCGTTCCTACCCACCCATCAGTCTTTCTGCCTACCCACTTTTCTTCCTCCGTACCCATATTCCTTCCTACCTACCCATGTTTCTTCCTACTTACTCACTTTTCTTCCTATCTATCCACTTTTCATTTTACGCACAAAATATGCTAATTGCTCGATAGACAATTGATTCTTCAAGCCATATTTGCCCTGATATTTTCGTTTGAAATTGAGATCCCTGCTGCTTAACACTTGCAAAATGTATACATATAACTTTTTTAATCACGCTGCACTGGTAAGGTATTGATAATTCACTACAAACATTTTTTTTCTTTTACCATTCATCACACTTTAAAATAATATAATATAAAATTTTCATTACGCCACATCGAATTAACAGTTCGGTGGAGGATTTAACTAACGGGAGACACCTTTTCCCTCCCTCCCCAATAAACGTCTTCCCGTTCTCCTGTAGGGGTCGAGGGCGCGGCAGAAGGTGGTGGCGGTGAGCAGCACGACTCGGGCGGCGGTGACGGAGAAGCTGAATGCGGTGGCCCGGGAAGGAGTGGAGTGAGAAGCTGTATAGCAGTCGTGTTCGAAGGGCAGCGTCAGGGTCTCGCTCCAGCACTGCGTCGTGACAGACCACTTACCGAATTGTGACTTCTCTAAAAATGGTTACTAAAATACCCGAAGGCGGAAGGCACATTTCTTATATGCAGCATTGTCAAAGGCCTCGTGAGGGTAATGCGTAAAATGTGAGAGCATTGTTTCCTGATATACATTTATGAAGACAACATCTGCTCTGTGACCTATGAGATTAAGGTTCTGGCTGGTGTCATAGCATTCAAATGATCTTAAAATCGTAAATAATATCTACCATTTCTGGCCAACAGTATGCATGTATGTTGTGTTGGTTTGATTTAGTCATGGCAGTTAGAATTTGCCTCATTTGCCTAATACTCATATCAAATTTTGTCTGATCGTGAGGATTAGATAGGTGACGTGTACTGAGTAATACCAAATAATTTAGAATGAATGATATTTAAATTTATAAGTTAATCATGCTCAATCAATTCACAACTGCCTCAGTGATTGAATGGGTTATACATGCATGAGAGGAAAGGATGTGAAGATGCGTCGATTCGATCAGTTCTCTCAGATTTGTTCTACTGTGTCATAATGTCGCCAATTAAAGAAATAACTTCAACATTTTTTTCTTACGGCCTGTCAAGTGAGGAAAACAGACAGAAAGAGGTAATTCGATGAAACACACACACACACACACACATTATTTTTACCTTCATATTTATAAAGATTTTCACTTTATTTTTCTATTGCACCTTCCAACCTGTTCACTCAACTTCCTCATCACTTTAGCTAGATGTTACCTTCAGTTTCTATATGTCTTTTAACTCGTCCGCTGCGATTGGCACGGATTTCGTCTTCACTGGTAGCCTGGTAACATATACTCCCAGGTCTTTCTCTGCCTCTGTGGTGGATAGTGGAGTGTTTCCCATGTAGTAATGGTATGCTGGATATCCCCTCCCAAGGTGCATGACTTTACATTTTTCTTCATTAAATTGTAGCAGCCACTTTTTGTTCCATTCCTGTTGCTTGGTGAGGTCTTCTTGTAGGAAATCCGCCTACAATGGGTTAATACAAATTTAACCATCAATTGATACTACTTAGATTTCGACCAAGATATTTTCTAGACTTGGCGAACTGAAAATCCTACTTCTTATTCCTGTGTGCTACCCTCGGACTTGCCTCGGTGAACTGAAAATCCTACTTCTTATTCCTGTGTGCTACCCTTGGACTTGCCTCGGCGAACTGAAAATCCTACTTCTTATTCCTGTTAGCTACCCTCGTGTGCTACCCTCGGACTTGCCTCGGCGAACTGAAAATCCTACTTCTTATTCCTGTGTGCTACCCTCGGACTTGCCTCGGCGAACTGAAAATCCTACTTCTTATTCCTGTGTGCTACCCTCGGACTTGCCTCGGTGAACTGAAAATCCTACTTCTTATTCCTGTGTGCTACCCTCGGACTTGCCTCGGCGAACTGAAAATCCTACTTCTTATTCCTGTGTGCTACCCTCGGACTTGCCTCGCCAGTAAAATGCATGACTTGTTTATCGCTTTTTTGTTCCTTGTCAAGCCTCTCACCTCACTGCGTCCCACAATATCCAATTTGATATCTGCCAGCTCATCCGCGTGTACTAACAAACCAGCTTCCCTTCTCAAAATCCGTGGATTGTAAGGGCAAAGGTTCAGTAAGTATCGTGCCCTGGTTCATTACCCCGGATATTCTTTACACCCCTTGCTCCGGAGTGACCCTGATCGCCGTCGTAATCAGGCAGGCACTCCTTCGCTGCTGAGTACCAGGGCCGTTGGTTAACTGATCATTTTTGGAGCGGAACGGTGTTAGGGTGAGGGTGGTGGTTGTGATGGCGGTGGTGTCAGGGTGGTGGTGGTGGTGGTAGTGTGGTGTGATGTCAGGGAGGCGGTGGTGTTGGTGGTGGTGTAGTGTCAGGGTGGTGATGATGAGGGTGTGGCGTCACGGTAGTGGTGGTGGTGATGGGGGTGGTGAGGAAGTAGCGAGGATGAAGCCGTTGATGTGTCTTCAACAAGAATGATAAGAGAGGTAATTGTGCTTTCTTATATTAGACATGGATACAAGACACGGTTCGTAGTAAGTCATATCAGTCAAGTGGATAATTTATTGCATTCATTCATTTCGTAAAAAAAAAATAATAAAAAAAAAAAAATACGCGAGGTGTTTCATGTGATGTGTATGAGTGAGAGTAAATGAAGTATCTATCATAACACGGCACAGCGAATGATATCACAGGGCCGGTGGTCGGTGTTGACAATTGATTTAAAAAGACGTTTGAGAAGCAAATAGAAAAATACGCCTCGACTGAGCTCATGAGGGTCAGGAGGGAGGAGGAGGATTCTGGCAATGTGGCACTGGCGTCAGCGGCAGAAAAGTGAGAAAACCATGGCCGCCTCAGTCACCGCCTAGCCGCTGGTAGGGAAGGGTGTGTTCGTCGCTGCTCCGAGACCCGCCACACGAGGTCCCTGCCCGCCCCTCGACGCCTGAGCCGAGGAGGGCCGCGCCGCGCCGGTGTGTGCCGCCCGCCGGGGGAGTGCGCCGCGCCGGAGCTGTTGTGAGAGTGCGTGTGGGAGGCGCGACGCTAACCTGAGGTGCAGGAGGTGTGTCGGGGTGTACCGCGAATACCAAGAACCTGTGTGGCGTAGGTCAGGCGTGCGGGCGGGGGTGCAGGCGCCGCGCCCCGCCACCCGTTCCGCCAGTAACCTGAGCCGCCACGAGCCCCGCCGAGCCCCACGCGGCGCCGCGGTGCTGCGTCAGAAGGGCGAGGCCACGCACACGAGCACGCTGCCGACACGAGGAGTAGACGCCGCCGCCCACGGGTCCAGCGAGGGCGGGAGATGATGGGCGTGGGTGGGGCATGACCCGAGGGCGGCACCCACCCCGGGGGCAGCGGGAGGCACCCTCGCTCACCTTCCTCTTCATCCTCGCCGCCACCACCAGCGTCGCCGCCGATACGACCCACGGTGAGTGTGTGTGTGTGTGTATGTGTGTGTGTGTGTGTGTGACCTGGCAAGTTAATTGTTTCTTCGGCTATGTTTCAGTCGTCTCGTTATTCGTAGTGAAATAGTTGGCTTATTATTGTCATTACTATTATTATCATTATTATAATTATTATTATTATTATTATTATTATTATTATTATTATTATTATTATTATTATTATATCATCATCATCATCATCATCAAAGTGACACCTGAATGTGGCCACCAACTTCCCGTCGATTTAACCCACACTATGACGGTCTCTGCTGCCGTCTCCGTCACCACCATTATACCAACAAGGAAACTGGGTGGTCTTCCTTTTTTGTAACAGTATAAGGAGACAGGCAAATGGCTTTATTCATACAAGAAACATCTCCGGGGAGGCGAGAGCTAGGAAATACTAAGTTCCGCGAGGGCAGTGTGCGGCGGCCCGAAAAAATGGGTCTACCCTCACTGTTGTCTGTCCCTGCAAGTCGGGGCGTCCGGCCTTGACTTGTTTTCTCAAGGCTTGGCTCCCAAGTCGCCTTGCAATCCTAAGGAAAATAATAGTTGTATAAAAAATGGGACAGTTCCTATTAAGCTTTCGCGGACTTATTATAATTCCTTCTTCTTGCGTCTAAGAAATCTTTCAAGAGGGAAGTATTGGTATAAGACGAACTGTTACCATTGTTATGTTGCCTTCTTCATTAACTACTCGCAGGAGTATTTCTATTTTACAAATAATGCCATTTGCCCGTCCTATGCCGTACACACACACTCGGTTTCCGTGTTGGTATTTTTCAAGGTATGGTTATGGACCTACTATAGTAATATGAAAGGACAGGATGGAGAAAGGCCAAGACTGTACGGAATAAAAAAAAATATAGGGTTAATCTAGCTAACTACTGCTTCTAATGTACCGAAAAAATTGCATGCGGAGTGCATAGGATACTTCATTTGCTTCACATTTGTTAAGGTTTTAGTTACTGGTCATACCAATTTACTGCGTAAACGGCTTAATTATGTGGGGTGCCTTGAAAATGTCAAGTCTAAATACAAGAAAATAAGCTAGTTGTTGGTGTGACAGACTTGCTTGGTTTAATGTCGTGTTTTGTTAATGGAATCGTTGAATATGTGGTATATTAGTCAGGTTAGTGTGTGAAATAAATGATATAGAAAATAAAACCAAAAAGAAGAATATAAAAACCTGAGAAAGAGATGAAAAGACTTTTGTGTCTGGAAACGCCGGTAGTTTAATGAAAATATATAAAATACGAAATGAGGGAGAAAAAGGAAGTCAGGAATGGTTTACGAAAAAAAAAATAATAAAGGAATAAGAACAAGAGGAAGACGAGTAAAGAAAAAAAATAATACGATCAACAAGCAAAAAAAAAAAAAAGAAAAGAAAACTGATAAAAAAACATTAAACAGGAAAATGACGAGGACAAACACACACACAAAAAACCCCGAGAATTAAAATACGATAATGCAGCCCCCTCCCCCCCCCAAAAAAAAAAAAAGGGAGAAACGAGGTGGGAGGGCGTAAGGTTCTTGGGGACAACTTACATACATGAATAATAAAAAAAAAGAAAAAAAAAACCTGAAGTAAGCCAGACGGAAGAGGCAAGTCCTGGTGGTGCCCTCATTAAGAATCTTTGGCCTGGCGGTGGACGCGGAGGACACAAGGATCCCCGGGAGAGCCAAGTGCAGGATACGAGGAGGGTGGCAGCGGCGGCAGGACGGAGGGAGGGAGGGTAGCGTAGGAGAGGCAGGAAGGCGGCGGAGTTCAGAGGAATCCTATGGGAGGTTTTGGCGGCGTTGGTGGTGATGGTGGTGGTGGTGGTGGTGCTTCGGTAACTTGAAACTGATTGGTGATGTACTGCAGGTGTTGATTATATGATAGCGGTGGTGGTGGTGGTGGTTGTGGTGATGGGGGGTGGGAGGGAGGTATAATTCCTTAAGGCTTTGGTGGTGGGGATGGAGATGGAGGTTGTACTGGTGGTGTGGTGGTGGGTGGAATGGTGTCTTAATAAGGTGGTGGAGGAAGTATTCAAGTGGTGGGTTCATCTTTTTTGGGGGGGAGGGAAAAGAGGGAGATGTGAGATGTGTGTGGTCTCTTATGTTGGCGGTGGGTGCTGGTGGTGGTGATGACTTTATGGCGTTGGTGATGTCGGTGGTGTGTCAGTAAATTTAAACTGATCGGTGATGTTATGCAGGTGGTGGTGTGGTGGTGATAAGTTTATTTTCTTAAGGCTTCGGTGGTGGTGGTGTTGGTGGTGGTGGTGGTGTTGATGGTGGATTGGTCATGGGTGGAATGGTGTCCGATAAACTGGTGGAGGAGGAACCGCTAAATAGGTGATGGTTGGTGATGAAGATGAGGTGAAATTCGTATGATTTGGGTGATGATGGTGGATTGCTGGTTGAGTGATCGGGGGTGGAATGCCGTCTGTTAAAATGGCTGACGAAGAAATGCAAGTCGTGGGGTTAAAGATGTTGATTTCTTAAGATTTGGATGGGGTTTGCCAGGAGAAGGGGATGGGTGTCGTAGGAAGGGTAGGGGAAGGAAAGGGAGAAGAGGATGGGTGTCGGAGAAAGGGTAGGGGAGGAAAGGGAGAAGGGGATGGGTGTCGTAGGAAGGGTAGGGGAGGAAAGGGAGAAGGGGATGGGTGTCGTAGGAAGGGTAGGGGAAGGAAAGGGAGAAGAGGATGGGTGTCGTAGGAAGGGTAGGGGAAGGAAAGGGAGAAGGGGATGGGTGTCGTAGGAAGGGTAGGGGAAGGAAAGGGAGAAGGGGATGGGTGTCGTAGGAAGGGTAGGGGAAGGAAAGGGAGAAGAGGATGGGTGTCGTAGGAAGGGTAGGGGAAGGAAAGGGAGAAGAGGATGGGTGTCGTAGGAAGGGTAGGGGAAGGAAAGGGAGAAGGGGATGGGAGTCGTAGGAAGGGTAGGGGAAGGAAAGGGAGAAGAGGATGGGTGTCGTAGGAAGGGTAGGGGAAGGAAAGGGAGAAGAGGATGGGTGTCGTAGGAAGGGTAGGGGAAGGAAAGGGAGAAGAGGATGGGTGTCGTAGGAAGGGTAGGGGAAGGAAAGGGCGACGAGGATGGGTGTCGTAGGAAGGGTAGGGGAAGGAAAGGGAGAAGAGGATGGGTGTCGTAGGAAGGGTAGGGGAAGGAAAGGGAGAAGGGGATGGGTGTCGTAGGAAGGGTAGGGGAAGGAAAGGGAGAAGAGGATGGGTGTCGTAGGAAGGGTAGGGGAAGGAAAGGGAGAAGAGGATGGGTGTCGTAGGAAGGGTAGGGGAAGGAAAGGAGAAGGGATGGGTGTCGTAGGAAGGGTAGGGGAAGGAAAGGGAGAAGAGGATGGGTGTCGTAGGAAGGGTAGGGGAAGGAAAGGGAGAAGTGGATGGGTGTCGTAGGAAGGGTAGGGGAAGGAAAGGGAGAAGAGGATGGGTGTCGTAGGAAGGGTCTGGGACTGACAGGGAGAAGGGGATGGGTGTCGTAGGAAGGGTAGGGGAAGGAAAGGGAGAAGAGGATGGGTGTCGTAGGAAGGGTAGGGGAAGGAAAGGGAGAAGGGGATGGGTGTCGTATAGGAAGGGTAGGGGAAGGAAAGGGAGAAGAGGATGGGTGTCGTAGGAAGGGTAGGGGAAGGAAAGGGAGAAGGGGATGGGTGTCGTAGGAAGGGTAGGGGAGGAAAGGGAGGGGATGGGTGTCGTAGGAAGGGTAGGGGGAGGAAAGGGAGAAGGGGATGGGTGTCGTAGGAAGGGTAGGGGAAGGAAAGGGAGAAGGGGATGGGTGTCGTAGGAAGGGTAGGGGAAGGAAAGGGAGAAGAGGATGTGAGGGAAGGAAAGGGAGAAACGGTATGGCTGTTGAAGTAACGAGGTGGTGGTGGTGGTGGTGGTGGTGCTAGTGGAAGTGAAGGTGGTGCTTATGATTTTTTTTTTGGGATACCGTTAGCACCTGTGAATGTGAGAATATCGTGCGTGGTAGTGACGATTCTGTATTTTTATTTGATAGTGAGTAGGAATACCTTGCGACTATCTTTACTTAGTACATCTTTCAGTACAATCAAGGCAGCCATTCGTAGGGTATTTAAACCTGACGTGGAGGGGAGGGGGATGCCTTTTTTTATTTTATTTTTATTTTTACAGGACAGAGCAAGTCAAGGGCAACAAAAAGAAGATGTGAAAAAAAGGGCTCGGTAACTGTTGCTCTCCTATAGCGACAAGTATAGAGTGACCAAAAGAGAGGTCATTTTCGGATGGAGAGGTGTCCCAATACATCAGTTTACATGGTAGAGGCGATGGTGTATAGGAGTGTTGATGATGGTTCCAGTAATGGGAGTTTGGTGAAGTAACAATGCTGATGTGTGTAAGGGTGAGGAAGTATGCATAGGCAATATACATACATAAATACATACATACATATATACATCCGACATTGTCCTCTCTTTTGGAAACACCCTTCTACTTTATAGGAGCAGCGATTAGTGGGCTTTTTTTATATTTTTGGCCTTGAGCTTCTTCCTCTACTGTAAAAAAAAAACATACATTGGATCAGCGATTAGCGAGCTTTTTTATCCTCCCTTTTTTTTTTTTTGCCCTTGAGCTGCCGCCATTATTGTAAAAAAAATATATAAAAACACTACCATCTCAGTTAACTACTATTCGACGCTTCCATAACCACAAATATACACATATACACATACAGACAGAGACAGACAGGCACACAGACAGGCCAACACAGACATAAGGGCTTTAGGTAATGGTCTCAAGGGCTCAGCAAAGATATAATGGGAGACGTAATGATGATAATAGT
>NC_066547.1:8952268-8962268 GCF_024679095.1 Eriocheir sinensis
CATATGTCTGGTGTATGCTGTGTAGATGTGAACGACTGCATGGGTGTTGTTTAATATTGAAGCCTACAGAAATGTCAGAGCATGCGTGAAAATAGCCAAGTAAAACGGAGGCATGAAATGGATGTGAAGACTGGTATAGATGCCATGAAAGTGTCAAAGGAATGAACGTACGTAGGTGTGGAGTTTATAGGTATGGTGTGGTGTGGTGGCCAGAGTGTGGTGTGTGAACGTGTACAGTTGTGGTATAGGGCCAAGGTACAGGTGTGGTGTATGTGTGATCGTGTACAGGTGTGGTGTAGAGCCAAGGTATACAGGTGTGGCGCATGTGTGAACGTGTGAAGGTGTGGTGTGGAGCCAGCGTGCAGGTGTGGTGTCATTTATAGGTGAACGTGTAAAGGTGTGGTGTACGGCCAAGGTGCAGGTGTGGTGTATGTGTGAACGAGTAAAGGTGTGGTATGGAGCCAGCGTGCAGGTGTAGCGCGGCGGCGGAGCGGGGCAGGGCGGGGCGGGGGGGCAGGGGAGGCGAAACAGCCCGCACAGACGTAAACAAAAGGAACCATTGTTGACACTGTAGAGTCGGGGAGTTGACGGGCCCGAGCTGCCTTCAACGTCCTCTTCCTCCTCCTCCTCCTCCTCCTCCTCCTCCTCCTCAATTTGCTCCCCTTCAGAAAATATGCAATTCCCTTTTATTTCCTCCATCATTTCCGCCTTTCTCTTGCTTCTCTTTTCTTCTATTTTTTCTTCTTCTTCCTCGAGCTCCCCCTTTCTTCCTCCCCTTCCTCATTTCCTCCATCCAATCATGTCGGTTTTCTTCTGTTTCTTCTTTTTCTCCCTTTTCTTCCGGTTCCTTATTCTCTTTTTCTTCTTTTTCGAGTCCCTCTTTTCCTTCCTTTCTTCTTCCATCCTTTCCTTCCTTATTTCTTTCCTCCAAACGCCTCTCTTTTCCTCTATTTCTCGTTTTTATCTCTTTTTCCTTTTCTTCTCCTTTATTTCTTCCTCTACGTCCTGTTTCCTTCCTCCCAAATGCTTTTCTCTTCTTCTTTTCTTGTTTATTTCTCTTCTTCCGCCTCCTCATCCTCTTCTTCCTTGAGTTCTTTCTTTCTTCTCTCCTTTCCTTTGCTTCCTCATTCCTTCACTCCAACCGCTTCGTCATTTCTCCGTAAACCCTCCTCCCTTTTTTATTACCTCCAAATGTTTCCTCTCTCTCATCTTTTTTTATTCCCTAATGTTATATATCGTTTTCCTTCATAATCGGGGCTTTCATATCTCTTTCCTTTCCTTCCTTTTTTCCTCCTTTTCCTTTTCCTCCCCTTTTTTTACTCCTTGCTTTTCTTCCATCTTTTCTTCGTTTTCTTCCTCACCTTTATTCTCCCACACATAATTCACAGCTTGCCACTCTTATATATCTCTTTCCCATCTTTCTTTTTTCCTTCATTATCTCTTAACCCCATTTTTCTTATCTCACTCATCCTCCTTCTGCTCTTTTCCTCTTTTCCTCACAATCTTTCACCTTTACCCTCGCACACACTATCAACAGCTGTTTTTATGTGTCTTTTCCGTCTTTCCATTTTTTCCTCCACTATCATTTAACTCATTTTTCTTTATCTGTCATCTCTTCGCCTTCCACCATTTTCCTTCTTTTCTTAACAAACCTTCCCCTTTATCTCCCCAGACAGTATCAACATCTTGTCTCTCATATCTCTTTCCCATTTTTTCTTTTTCCTTTTCATTTTTCTCTTTTAACCCTTTTTTTATCTCTCAATTCTTCCTTTTTTTCCTCATTCTCTCAACCCTTTTTTTTTATCTCTCAATTCTTCCTTTTTTCCTCATTCTCTCAACCCTTTTTTATCTCTCAATTCTTCCTTTTTTTCCTCATTCTCTTTGAACCCTTTTTTATCTCTCAATTCTTCCTTTTTTCCTCATTCTCTCAACCCTTTTTTTATCTCTCAATTCTTCCCTTTTCCTCATTCTCTTTTAACCCTTTTTTATCTTTCAATTCTTCCTTTTTTTCCTCATCCTCTTTTAACCCTTTTTTTTTATCTCTCAATTCTTCCTTTTTTCCTTCATTCTCTTTTAATCTCCCTTTTTCTATTCCTTATTCATCTCTCTTCCACCTTTTTCTTCGTTTATTATCTTTCATAACCCATTTTCATAACCCCTTTTTTTATTTCTCATTTATCCCTCTTCCATCTCTTTCCATTCTCTCTTAACCTCTCTTTTAAATATCATTCATTCCCGCTTCATCTTTTTCAATCTCTTCTTCACAGCCCTTCACCTTTATTCTCCTACACACTACCAACAGCTTGCCTCTCTTTTATCGCTCATTTATCCCTCTTTCACCTTTTTTTCCTTTATTCTCCCTTAGTTCTTCTTTTATCTCATTCATTCCTCCTTTCATCTTTTTTCCTTTCTTCACAACCCTTCACCTTTACCCTCCCACACACACTACCAACAGCTTGCGTCTCTTTCATATCTCTTTCCCCTCCTTCCTTTTTACCTTCATTCTCTTTTGATTCCCATTTTTATCTCATCCCCTCTCACCTTTCTCCTCTTTTCCTCACTTTATCCTCCTCCCTTCTCTTCTTTTCCTCCTTTACCCTTCCACACACTTCCAACAGCTTGCGTCTCTTAATGGCCGCCGCGTGTTGCCGGGACTAAACCATCTTTCTCTCTGTTTCCAGGCGGTGATGGCTGGTGCTGTGACCTCGCCCCGCCCCCCTGCCGCGCCGCCTGCTACCGGGTAAGTGTGGGTGTGACGCATGCATGAGGGTGAGCTGGTGGTGCTGAGTATGATTGCAGAGAGGTGTGTTGTGGAGGAAACGATGTAGGTGAAGGAGTTAGTAAAGGGATGTGTGGAGTGGAAGAAACGATGGTTGAAAGAGAATTAAGTGACGGTGTGTAAATGTTGGAAGGTGTGTTCTGTCTGATGGTGCGTGCCTGATGAGGTGGTGGCATGGTGTATATTGAGGTGTGTTGTGGAGGTGACGATGTAGTTGAGGTGAATGAATATGTCGAGGGATGTGAGGAAGAAGAAAAGATGATTGTCAGAAAATAAATGCTGATGATGTCGGTGAGGTGAAAGAAATATGTTATACGGCCGCAAGGAACAGAAGGAACGATGGTCGAGAGAAGTAATTACTGCAACAAATATTTATCTTCCACCTTCCAATGGTTATGAAAAAAAGAACGCAGTGCACGAAAATCTAAAAATAAATGATTAGATAAAAATAAATTCCTCTTCGTCTGTATCGTCTGCGTGGTTCACTGATAGAGGTTCTGATCCCCTTACCGTCTATTGAGCCTTGGATGCCACGCCACACGTCAGGAGGCACTGGATGGCACTCTCTTAATCGTGTGGCTCTCCAATCAGCGGGTCGCGCAGCCTTCCAGTAATGAGGTCTTAACGCTTGCCTGTAATGTTGCCCCAAGTTAGGCTGACGGGCTAGCTGTTAACCCCGAAGCGTAGCCATATGTTTGTCTGGGTTTAGGGGAAAGGAAGCTTATTGCCGTGACTTCCTTACCTATCGACTTAATCGGTAAATCTCAGAGGCCGTATTCTCAAATATTTAGGAGCTCACACACCCACATTTGATAAGGCTTTCGTAGAGGTTGTGTTAAGAGGCTATTACGCTGGGCAAATTTTCCGTGAATCTTCAGTTAAACCAAGATTTCCGCTAGCGTGGTTTTCATTTGTTTCTTGTTATTGCTGCTGCTGATGATGGTGAGTAGTACCGTCGTCCTTCGGTGAAATCTACCGTAGCTTTGGAAGATCGTGGACACGTCGGAAAACCACGGAAATATGAGAACGACGCCAGCGGAAATCGTGGTTTGACTGAAGATCCACGGAAAATTTGCCCAGTGTAATAGCCCCTTTAGTATTGCCATGGGTAGTTTTATGAGCCTAGTAATAGTTTGACAAGGCTTCTGCACCATGAATGTGAAAAATACTCATGAGAACGTAACTATTTTTTTTCTGCACCATGAACGTGAAAAAAATATTCATGAGGATCTGACTAATCATCTTTTCTGCACCGTGAATGTGAAAAAAAACACTAATGAGACCCCGACTAATCATCTTTTCTGCACCGTGAATGTGAAAAAAACACTAATGAAACCCCGACTAATCATCTTTTCTGCACCGTGAATGTGAAAAAAACACTAATGAAACCCCGACTAATCATCTTTTCTGCACCGTGAATGTGAAAAAAAACACTAATGAGACCCCGACTAATCATCTTTTCTGCACCGTGAATGTGAAAAAAAACACTAATGAAACCCCGACTAATCTTTTCTGCACCGTGAATGTGAAAAAAAACAGTAATGAGACCCTGACTAATCATCTTTTCTGCACCGTGAATGTGAAAAAAAACACTAATGAGACCCCGACTAATCATCTTTTCTGCACCGTGAATGTGAAAAAAAACAGTAATGAGACCCTGACTAATCATCTTTTCTGCACCGTGAATGTGAAAAAAAACACTAATGAAACCCTGACTAATCATCTTTTCTGTACCGTGAATGTGAAAAAAACACTAATGAGACCCCGACTAATCATCTTTTCTGCACCGTGAATGTGAAAAAAAACACTAATGAGACCCCGACTAATCATCTTTTCTGCACCGTGAATGTGAAAAAAAAAACCCATACATGAGGATCCGACTAATCTCCTTTTCTTCGCCGTGAATGTGAAAAAAGCACTCATGGGAATCAGACTAACCTTTTCGTAGCCCATGAAAATATTGATAAGAAGAACCGAAAGTGTCTCAGAATTGGGGACTCGGCAACGTAAGAATGTTTCAAACGTATACACAGAGATACCAAAAATACACAAAGATATATTCAAAGATACACAAGAATACGCAAAGATATGATAAGAAAGGCCTCTGCAACATGAACCCGACTAATCTCCTTTCTGGTCTTTAGGAATATTTATGGTGAGAACCGAAAGCATCTCAGAATACGGACCTCAACAATGTAAGAATGTTTCGAACGTATATTCAAAGATACACAAGAATACGCAAAGATATGATAAGAAAACCCTATGTAGCATGAATCCGACTAATCTCCATTGTGGCCTATATTAATATTTATTGTGAAAGCGTCCAAGAATACTGAACTCAACAATGTAAGAATTTTTCCAACGTATATTCAAAGATACACAAGAATACGCAAAGATTATGATAAGAAAGGCCTCTGCAGCATGAACCCGACTAATCTCGTTCGTGGCCTTTGGAATATTTACTGTGAGAAACAAAACCGACTGAAAATTCGGTCCAAAGCTACGCGAGAATGCTCCAAACGTAGTAAACATAAAAATATACTAGAATACACAAAGATATGATAAGGAAACAAGAAGAGATCCCAGTCTGCTTACACGCGGCACATCTCGAATCCTAAATATTTATCATCTGGCCTCCCCGAACCCATAAATCAATGTAACCTTCCCTTAAGCCCTTCATAAATGTTAGCACTGACTAGCAAAACTGTCCAATTTATTCCGTTCATCCAGTTCGCAGCTTGTTAAATGGCGCACGAACACGAAAACAGATTATATTGATGGGACAGTTTTCATATAGACTTCCTTGACGATTGAGGTCCACTAATACTTGAACATAAACCTCGATAGTAGTAGTAGTAGTAGTAGAAGTTGTAGTAGTAGTAGTAGTAGTAGTAGTAGGAGGAGGAGGAGGAGGAATAGGAGAAGTAGTTTGATATTTGCAATTTGAAGTTTCAGGTCCAATTTTAACATATTCGGGAGGACGCTGAAGGTAATTGATTGGCTCCCCACAAAAAAGGAATATTAATGGTTTTAGCGGCGATTAAAACGAGGAAATTAACGATCAAACACTAATTAGTTCACGTAAAATGGATTGAAAGGTATAATTACGAGCCTACAGTGTTGTTAATGATTTTACAACACACCGGCACACACACACACACACACACACACACACACACACACACACACACACACACACACACAAGCACAAACACAAACACACAGACAGACAAAGGCGGGCGTTGGTTATATATACAAGGGGAAAGAGAACGTGAAGAAGACCGCTTGAGAGACATATGCGACAGGCAGAGGTGACACTACACACACACACACACACACACACACACACACACACACACACGGACCACCTACCGCCACTGCCAAGACCTGCCAATCCCTATTAAAGTCTGCACATAAGCTTCTCTTCATTCTCCTCTCGACCTAGACTCTCTATTCTTTTCTTTTTCTCGATGTAGCGTTGTAGTGTTAGAAAGATGGAAGAGAGCAAATAGAAAAGAGCGTTAACATAAAGAAAAAAACGTAATATTTTCTTATGATTTATTTTCTTTGAGTGTTGTAGTGTTAGAAAGCAATGGAAGAAAGAATAGCAGAAAAGAAGATAAAGAAGCCGTATTACTTTATTTTCTTTCTTTTATGGACGTTGAAGTGTTAGAGAGAGACGAAAATAATAATAAAAAAAACAGAAAATAGCATAAAGAAACGTATAACTTTTTTTAACGTTATAGTTTTAGAGAGACGAAAAGAATTAAAAAAACAGAAAATGGCATAAAGAAACGTATAACTTTTTTTAACGTTATAGTTTTAGAGAGATGAAAAGAATTAAAAAAACAGAAAATAGCATAAAGAAACGTATAACTTTTTTAACGTTATAGTTTAAGAGAGATGAAAAGAATTAAAAAACAGAAAATAGCATAAAGAAAAACGTATCACTTTCTTTTGTTTTTTTGATGAACGTTGTCGTGTTAGAAAAATAAATAAAGAAAAGACAGAAAAAAGAAGCTCAGAGAAAATGTAATAAATGCGGTAGATGGAAGTACAGGGTAAAACAAGATAAACCTCCATGTTCCAATAATGCGAAATAGTATGACCCGGTGGAGAAACAGAGTAGAAACGCAATGTAGAAAACCAGAAAAAGAGGTAGAAACTGAAGTGGAGAATAATGACTAAAAATCTCTTGTGGAAGTCAAATAAAAAAAACCCATAGAAGTAAATTAGAATCCAGTAAGAAAAAAAAGAGAAACGAGGTAATCTTAACCTTGAAATATATAATGAAAGAACAATAGTATCAGAGAGAGAGAGAGAGAGAGAGAGAGAGAGAGAGAGAGAGAGAAGCTGCGTGAGAAAAGGCAGAGCTAGAGAGAGTGAGTGAGAGAAGATGCAGGGTTATAATCGAATGAGGAGGAGGAGGAAGAAGAAGAGGAGGAGGAAGAGGAGATGCAAGTCACAGTCTGAAAATGAATTAATGACCAAAAGACACAACCAGAACATCTCTCTCTCTCTCTCTCTCTCTCTCTCTCTCTCTCTCTCTCTCTCTCTCTCTCTCTCTCTCTCTCTCTCTCTCTCTCTCTCTTTTACCCCTCGACTCCCTTTAATTTTCAGACACATTTCTGTTTTTCGTCTTCCCTTCCCCGTTCATTATCCCTCCTCCTCCTCCTCCTCCTCCTCCCCAGCACTTACACTAACACACTAATGAAGCAAAAACACAACAGTAGCGTCGCCTCATGAAAATACTACCAGGGAGGAGGAGGAGGAGGAGGAAGAGGGAGAAAAACGGAGAAATGTCAAGAGCTAAAATGACAAGGAAGGGAGATGAGAGTAAACTAATAAGTGGAAGGAAATGAGGAAGAAGGAGGAAGAGGAAGAGGAAGGAGGAGGAATAGAAAGAGGAATAAGAAGAGAAAGAGGAAGGAGGAGGAATAGAAAGAGGAATAAGAAGAGAAAGAGGAAGGAGGAGGAATAGAGAGAGGAATAAGAAGAGAAAGAGAAAGGAAGAGGAATAGAAAAAGGAATAGGAGAAAGAGGAAGGAGGAGGAATAGAAAGAGGAATAAGAAGATAAAGAGGAATAGAAAGGGGAATAAGAAGATAAAGAGTAATAGAAAGAGGAATAAGAAGATAAAGAGGAATAGAAAGAGGAATAAGAAGATAAAGAGGAATAGAAAGAGGAATAAGAAGATAAAGAGGAAGGAGGAGGAAACTGAGAGGTAACAAGAGGAAGAGACGAGGAAACGAGAGAAGAAGAGCAAATAAATGGAGGAAGGAAGTGAGGAAAGAGGAAGAGGAAGAAGAAGAAAAAGAAAAAGCTAACAGATGACAAGAGAGGAGGAGGAGGAGAGGAAGAGGCGACAAAGGAACGAGAGAAGGAGAATAAAAAAAAGACAGGAGGAAGTGAATATGAGAATGAGGAAGAGGAAGAAGGGGAAGAAGGGGAAGAAGAAAAAACGAACAGATGAGAAGAGAGGAGGAGGAGAGGAAGAGGCGACAAAGGAACGCGAGAAGGAGAGTAAACAAAAGGAAGGGGGAAGTGAGAAATGAGAATGAAGAGGAGGAAGAAGAAGGGGAAGAAGGAGAAAAATGGGAGATGACAAGAAGGAAAGAGTTAAGGAACGTAAAGAGGAAAAATAAATAAATGGAATTAAGAAGGAATTAAGAAGGAGTTGAAAGAGGAAAATGAAGAAGAACGAAGGATTGAAAATTACTAATATGAGGGAGAAGTAAAGAAGGAAAGGAAGAGAGAAGGAGAATAAGCAAATAAAAGAAGAATGAGGAAGAGAAAGAAGAATAAATAAATGGAATAAGAGGGAGAAGAAATTAAGAAGTTGAAAGAGGAAAATGAAGAAGAAATAACCAAAAATAGCCAAGAAGAGGAGGAAATAAAGACGAAAAGGAAGAGAGAAGGAAAATAAACAAATAAAAGAAGAATAAGGAAGAGGAAGGAGGAAAAGAGATAGACAACGAAAATATGAAAAGACCAAATTTAAGGAGGGAAAAAGACGAGATGGATGTGAAAGGAAGGTAGATATATGGAAGTAGAGGATAGGGAGGAAGTGAAAATTAGGAAGATAAATACAGATGGCAGGAGGAGGAGGAGGAGGAAGAGGAAGAGGAGGAGAAGGAGGAAGACGAACACACATGCGCAGGGAACACAGGAGCGGTCCACGGAAACCAATCTCTCTCTCTCTCTCTCTCTCTCTCTCTCTCTCTGATCCGCCTTGTCTGATAGCCTAGTAAGTTATATATATTTTTTTTTACTCTAATGTTATAGTTAAGAAAAAAAACTGAGTGGATGAAGTAGGGGAGGAATGGGAGGAGAAGAAGAAGAGTAAAGTGATGGATAGAGAGGAGGAGGAGGAGGAGGAGGAGGAGGAGGAGGGTGAAGAGGGTAAGTAAAAGGATAAGTGAAGAGGAATTGAAATGGGGAGACCGAGGAGAAGTAGGAAGGGGAGGAGGAGGAGGAAAATGAAAAAAAGAAAAAGGAAGAGGAGGAGAGGAATAAGGAGGAAAAGAAGGTGAAGGAGGAGGAGAAGAAGAAAAGAGTATTGAAGAAAATGGTTGAGTGGATAAAGTAGAGAAGAGAGAGGAAAAGATGAAGCGTAGATTTGATGGATGGGAAGGAGGAGGAGGAGCAGGAGGAATAGAGGGGGAGAAATAGAAGTGGAATGACGAGTTAAGAGGAAGTGAAATGAGAAGAAGGAAGAGGATGAAGAGGAAAAGGAAGAGGAGGAGAAGAGAAAAAAGGAGGGAAAGGAGCAGGAAAAGAAGAAAAATAGATTGAAGAAAATGGTTCAGAAAAAAAGAGGAAATATACACAAGGAAGAGAGAGAGAGAGAGAGAGAGAGAGAGAGAGAGAGAGAGAGAGAGAGAGAGAGAGAGAGAGAGAGAGAGAGAGAGAGAGGAAAAACGAGAACGAAAACGAGAGCAAGAGAGAACGAGAACAAGGAGAGAGAGAGCCAGCGATCGAGCGAGAGAGGGAAAGCGAGAATGCGAGCGAGAATCAGAGAGAGAGAGAGAGAGAGAGAGAGAGAGAGAGAGAGAGAGAGGTGAGGCAAGGGGCACTGTTTGGCACTGTTGAGT
This sequence comes from Eriocheir sinensis, assembly GCF_024679095.1. Taxonomy (NCBI): domain Eukaryota; kingdom Metazoa; phylum Arthropoda; class Malacostraca; order Decapoda; family Varunidae; genus Eriocheir; species Eriocheir sinensis. Next base: position 8,962,141 of record NC_066547.1, read on the forward strand.
CACTGTTACCATCAACAAACACTCGAGAGCCACATGGACGGGATTACAGTGCCAAGGCCCGAGATATGTGAGGCACTTGGCACTTTCCGGCGAGAGAGAGAGAGAGAGAGAGAGAGAGAGAGAGAGAG